>NC_056734.1:953176798-953284571 GCF_019279795.1 Protopterus annectens | reverse complement strand
GGGGTAGCGGTTGCTTGGGTGTCTGCGTTGGAGGTCTCTGCTGCTTAGGCAGATTTTTATTTAGAGCCTCTGAGTATGTTTTTGTGTGTTTATGTGTTTGGTTTGCTGTCGTGGTAGGTCTGTGTGAGACTGGAATTGTAGTGAGTGTGGTTTCCTTCTCCTCCTGACTGGTTACTCCAGTACTGAGTTGAGAGAGCTTAGCCTCCAGTTTGGCTATATGGTTGCATCTCTCACATGTGTTGGAATTTGTTGGGAGGAGGAGAGGGTTGTCTGTGTCCATGAGGCAGTTGTAACATTGCCTCAAGATTCCCAGATTCACCAGCTGGACCAGAGAGGAGATTGACAACTGACCTGTGGACATGCTAGAATAGTATTGGGAATTCCTTTATAATTGAAAAAAAGGGCCAATGGGAGTTTGTGAGGGTGTAGTGCTTTTAATTTTTTAGTGCTGACTTGTATAATTGCTTTAGTGAACAAGTGCCAGGTAACTTAAATGCAATGTGTTACAGGTAACTTAAATGCAAAAACGACAAACAGTAACTTTCTTTCAAGTGAAACAAGGAAATAAGTACAGTAAGCAATGCAGATATCACTAGGGATCCACAGAAGCGCTGAAAAGCCGCATTTTAGGTGGAATTAGCATTTCAGGGAAATAACAAGCAAACAAACAACAAGCATACAAACAAAGGTAGATTCAGCAGGAATGTATCTAGTCTATGCTACAGCATAACATACATGTTATATGCTACAGCATAACATACATGTTATGTAAACATGTATGACAAGAAGAGGACTTTTGGAAGGTAGTTAGGGAAGTAAGATGAAGTAAGGAATATGCAGACCACCTCAAGGCCCTATGTCTCCTACAGGCTTTTGAGGGGAGATCTATGCCTGCCATACAGGACATTGCCAAACCCCACTCTGATGGGCCTCCTGCATATCCACAAAACAAATAGCACCAGAATTACATGTTCTAAAGACTTCAACCTTGTCTGTCCGACTAAATCAAAGCTGTCAGGGAACTTAGTTTCAGAATCCCATCCTGGAGATCTGCTCCCTTTTGTCAGTGCCACCTCTGCATACCTGTCAATTTATTTGCAGAATGTCTAGGTTTTTGCATCAAAATTTCAGTCTGTTCCTTATAAAGTTTTTTTTTTTTTTGCCAAGTCACTGGGATGATCTGAGGAATAAAGTTAGTAAATAATGTTGTACATTTCAATTTCAGACTTCATATCCTTTAGAAAATTAATTTTAATATATAATTCTAATATAATTCATAATTGTGTTCATAATCCTAGCAGCTTTTTAAGATTGTAAGAGCAATACTTAAATTCTGTACCTATTTTTGGGCATTTGCAACCCCATTATGACAGGCTTTGTCCAGATTTCTTGGGCTAAGAGGTTGAGAGGTATGCACTTCTGTTGTCTAATCCTCCCCTCCCCTCACCATTGTCTCCCTCTCTTTGTCTGATGTCTCCTTTACCAGTGTACTGTCCCTCCCTCATTGTGATACCAAATACTGCATCAGTCTTGTCTGTCTTACCTTCCTCTTACATCCTTCTCCAACATGCATTCTCATTATGCATGAAAAATGTCCCACCTTCCCCACCTCCATCATGCTAATTCTTTAGTTGCTTACCTTATATACTCACCACCATGGGTACCATCCCCACTGGCCCCTGTCTCAGATGGTGGAGACAATGTTGGACAAGGATACAACTCAGTGAGTCACTGGAGGAAGTTCTCCATCTTGGCAATTTGGGCATTTAACCTCCTGTTGATCATCTCCACCACAACGTCTATCAGCTGCTGACGGGTGGCAAAGGTGTCACCTTCACTGGCATTGCTAACAATGGGTGCAACAGTCCCAGTATATGGTGCAGGGCTAACTGTAGTGGTTGTTGAAAATATGGCAGGAGATATGGAGGCGACTGTCACAGACCATGACCCAGATGTGCTGTTACTGATGGTGGTGCTGGTTGTGCTTCTGCTGCTGTCACCACTTGATGGAAGCCGACAGGCTTTGATTGAAGAATAGGTGCAGTTGTGATGCTGCAGCATGTACTAGTAAAATAAATGGATAGAAATAAAATAATCAAATACATTTATGCAAAAGAAAGGAAAGCAACAAAGAGGGTGGGGGAGACAGAGAAATACAAATGCAATGAAAAAAATAAAACCGATTTGTACTTGGCCTAAGATGGCGTTAACAAGGCTGTTGGTATATCAAATAAAAGGGAGACTTAAACCCACAGCCATATCACAAGCATTCTGAAAGGCAATTAATTAATGTGATGAGGTATCTGGACAAACTAGCAGGGGACTGTAGCCCAAGATGCAGTAATGGGATGCCTGAGCCAACTGTATAAATACAAAGAAAAAATTATGCCCAGGCATATATTTCCCTCCCATAATAAGGAAATGAAGCAGTATATTGATAAAGACTGCCCATGACACAGGTGTCCACCCAAACAAAAAATCCTGCTTATACACATTTTCCATGTCTGATGTTGTAGTTAGAATAATGAGACAGACACCTCATTATTAGAACCCACATCTGAGGGTGAAATGAACAAACAGGCATCATCACATTGTGGAAGCCCAGCCTTAACAACGTGACCCACTTGTCCAAGTAAATGGTATGTTGCAAGTGCAAAAACACACACACACACACTAGCATTCACCAGATATAATGTCACATTTGGACTATAGAAGTTATCACAAAAATGGCAGAGATTTATGACATTTATAATATATGAAAATTACTCTGTACTACTTTTAATGTTTAAAGCTGTACATTTTGAAGCACATATACTCTCCCCAGCTCTCACTTACACACTTCAGTCTCCTCCTCTGCAGCTGCCTGTTCAGTGAGTATGAAAAGATAAAAAGTACTGTGTAATACTTGTGGATGGCATGTAGAGGTAGGTAATATGTATAGCCAGCATAAGTTCACAGGTAGTGACTACTATTTAACCTCATCCTCACATTGGGGTAGGAGGTCAGAACTGCGGTGCCCTGTGTCACTGGAATGGTGAAGGCATCCTATTCCCATGCATGGGATGTCACTGGAATGGTGATGGCAGCCTTTTCCCATGCATTGGATGTCACTGGAATGGTGATGGCATCCTCCCCCATGCGTGGGATGTCACTAGAATGTTGATGGCATCCTCCCCCCATGCATGGGATGTCACTGGAATGGTGATGGCATTCTCCTCCCATGCGTGGGATGTCACGGGAATGGTGATGGCATTCTTCTCCCATGCATGGGATGTCATGGGAATGGTGATGGGATTCTTCTCCCAGCGTGAGATGTCACTGGCAAGGATGATGGCTTGGGTTACACTGTTCCTGGTTTCATACATTATACTGAGGCCCTTGATAACCCTCCTGCAGGAGCTTCTGGCTGTAATCCTGATGGAAGACATACAGAAAGATTTAGTCTCCTCTACATACTGACTCTGTGCTCTTAAAGGAGTACTGTCCTCTCCTTCTCCAGCCTTGATGGCTCATTTTAAAGAATCTCAAGGAAAAATGGCATTCAAAGTAGTTCTCTAAAAGCAGTTCTCACTTGTACTATATGCTGCGCACCAATGGGCATCGATGGGCACCTCTTCAGCATAATGGATGGCTTGCTAGGATAGTAAAGGTACTGTATTACTATGGTTCCCAATGGCACTTTAAGTTGTGAAGTATGGCAGTCCTGCATCCCTTTATATGCTGCTCTACAGTGACTCCATGAACATAAGTTTATATGTGGAATTCCATTTACTCCTGGAGGCATGGCCAGCACTGCACACATGCAGCCAGCAGAAAAACAGATGTGTGCACAGCATGTAGGAAATTTGATCATGATGGTTAGCAGGTGTTCTCATTACACAAACTGAGCAATTCAGGACCATAATGAGTTACAACTTCAGGACTTATTAGCATAATCATCACACTCAGCTGGGTGAATCAACAAGAGTGGCAGTAAGCAGAGAGGACCATTGAACTACAGAACAATACAGAGAGCATCAAGTTCAGAACGTGCAACAGCTGAAATTCCTAAATCTTATTCAGGCAAAAATTAAAGCTCTGTATGTACAAGATAAGTGATACTTTTTACAGATCCATTTATTACAAGTATGACTGATTTTAACTGCTATTGAACTTGCTAAATTAAGAAATAGGTTAGTCAGTACATTAAATGTATTGGGGAGATGTACTGAGTGAGATATTGCAAGGGTAAAGTAATTGTTTGGTTATAGGATTGTTAAGCATTATGGGAGACATGCCCATCAGCACATACTCAATGCACAGTTTAACACATTCTTACTTAGCTTTTGATGCCACTTTGTGTAAAAAAAAAAAAAAAAAGACTGTTGTATTGGTTATAGATATGCCATTTGCAAAATGATTGTCAGTTGCTATGGTAAAGGTATTGTTTTGTGGTGGACATTTGCTCAGTAAACCTTTGTGCCGGACATAAATTAGAGTGTTAGATACAGATATACAATTGTCAGGCACATAAACATCATGCTATATGGGCAAGGTGGGAGTGGTGGTGTAAGGATTTTGCAGGGCCACTCAGAGACAAGAATAGTAATTCCACTGTTTTCCATACCTACAGAGCAATGCCTAAAAAAAAGCTTTGCTGTGCATGCCCTGGACCTGTCCAGTACATTAAGCCACAGTGGTGCAACTACTGTTTTGTCCTAGGAGAACCACACTAACACCACTACAGTCCAAGTACATCACACACACACACTTCCATTGACATTGGACCTTCACAAAGACTTTTACACTAAAGCCTCCTCAACTCTGACAGGAAATGTACACAACACATTTTCCTTTAATAATCCTCAGCACTCACACATTTCACTGTGAAAGACATTCACTCATGCACTCCCTCCCCCACTTGTGCAAGTGATAACTTTGCCCTGTTGCTTGTACATTATTATGTGGGTTGTCTGCGTCTCATACACATCATGACCACCCTATGCATGGGTAAGCACACCCTGGTGCTGGTTTTGCATCCATCACTTTTACCGAACTGTATCTGCTTTACTCTTGTAAGCTATGTTCTAAAGCTAAGCTATGTGCACATCTATGTGACTGCCAAAGCAAACTGTGCCCACATACATCTTGCATGATCATCCTGTGATGCTGGCTCCTCCACTGACTCCACATCTCAGTCAGGCTCCACTGCCTGGTGGGCTGGAGACTGCTGCTGCTACAGGTATCCACCCCAGCACACCACTGCCTGATGTGCTGGTGACTGCTGCTGCTACAGCTATCCACCCTACTGTAACAGCTTCCCAAGTATGATATTGTGTAACATTGCTAAAACTGACACTTTTTTATGCATGTTCATAGGTGTGTACTAGGCTAATGGCCCTGGAGCATACCTCTTAACTGTGCCGAATTCCTCAACATTTAACAATTTTGAGGTCCAAATAATGGGGTGCCCCAAATTTCCGTTTGGCACCCTTTATTCACGATTAATTCCCAGCCTTTTTAAAAATGTTTTCCACCTTGGCAATCCTCCGCTGACGTTATCACGTGCGCGATGATGTCAGCATCACGAGCGGCCGGCCATCCAGTCGGAATTTGGCTGAGGGCTTGAAGGGTGTGACTGTCTGAATGTTTATGCTCTGGGCAGCAGCAACGTGTGTCTTGGTCAGACATGGAATTCAAAATCAAATCAGGATAGGTACAGCTGTTAATCCAATATTCAGCCTCTGTTCATTGACAAATACTTTATTTGTCATAAAGAGGTAAATGGGAAATTGTTTGCAGTATTTTGGATGGGGTGGGAAATCTGAAGCTTTCAGAGTGGCTGGTCGGGTCATTGCTCTTGAATTTGTTGACTCAAAATGGCCTGAGCTGGTTTCAGTGTAAAGTGTTAATACGGCTGGCTCTGGGAGAGCTCACAGTAAGAATAAATGATGAATGTTAATAGTTGTTGTGTATATAACTTATTTACATTAAAAGTGAGACGTAAATCTAGTAATAATAGTGATGTTTGGTTGTCACTTTTGATCAAAGATTCAGAACTCCAAGCAGTTTTAGGTAAGGTGTTGGGGAGAGAGAGACCATTGTTTATGGTTGTTGGCCTCCTTAAATGTGGCTTTATGCACTGTTAGTACACACATTATATACAGGGATATATAAATAATAATGGGAGCATATTATTTTTTTTCTGCTAATGATGGCAGTTGTTGATTTACAAAAAGAATTTTGTTATGTCCTGGTTACTGGCCTTTCGATCTGCAGTGGTGACAATACTGACATTAGAATTATCTTATTTGTAGTTCATTTTGACACTTGCTCTCTTAAAATGTGACAAAATGGAAGGACTGTAAGTCTTGATTGTATTACGGTGTTATAGTTCATTTAGGGGTATAATTTATGCAGGTTAATGTTGATGTATGAAGTGGCCGTTTCAGCTGTGTAGGAAAGTGGATTATTATGCTAAGTATTTTGGTATTTCCAAGTTAAAATGTACGGTATGATAAAACAATGTTTTATATTTCAATGAGACGCTAAAAACCTGGGCAGGCCTGTTCATGGGCTTATGGGGCTTGGGCAAAGTTGACAAGTTAAGTTTTATTTGTATCATAGCTTGCAAAGCATTAGGTAGGGAAAACCCGCAGGAGGTACATTTGAATAGTTGGTGTGACAGACCACAGATGGGCAGTTAGTGGATCCCTTTTTGTTATGCGGCTGGTGACAGTTGCCATACTGGTCTGGTAGTTGTTTGTATTAGGACACACCTTGATGAGCAGTAGCAAGCTCCTCACCTGGTGTGACATGGGTCAACCTTAAGAGTGACAGAACTCTTATTTTTTCAAGAAGTAAGTGTTTCTGTTATTCTGGTTGTTTTTTAAGAAGATAATATATACTTGTGTGCGCCCATAATGCCCTTAGAGTTTATTTTTATTTTCTAATTTTTAAAAAGTAAAAAATTAGAACAATGAAACTATCCAAACACTTAACTGACATACCCATCTGGATCAGTCAAATCGGCACTGCCCACATCTGTGCAGAGTACAATGATGTGGCCTTAGGTAAACAGTTGCTGCCATACCTCTGTTTATGGGATAGTGTATAGCATTAGAAGTCAGTTTAAGGCATAGTTTGACTGATTCTCAAAAGTGGTTTGGTTGCAGTAACAACACTGGTAAAATTCTGACTTGGCAACACACAGCTTTTCATTTGATGCCTAGCATTTGGTAAAAGGTTTCCCTGTGCTGTGTTGGTACCTCGTCATTGTTCTGTTTTAAATAAATTTACTCTTGTTGAGAGCCATGTTGGTAGAGAGCTGTGTATGAGAGCCCTGTGTCTGTGTCCCTGTTTTTTGTTTAGCAGGCTAAGCCATATGATCTGACATTGGCCACATAAGGTTAAAGCTGTGAACTGCAGTTACTGTGGTATAGGGCTTGATTCACACAGGTCTTGTTTGTCTGTTGTGTGCCCTTGAACAAGTTATTTAACTAGACATTGCTCCTGGGTCGTCTCCGAATAAAACAGTGTGTCCAGTGAGCCTACCTGGTTAAGAAATGAGTTTTTAGCATGTAGGGTGTGCAGTCTTGGTGTCATTGCCTTGATCTCCTTCTCCTTTACTCAGCAAGATGCCAAAATCCTTAAACAGGAGGAGGGACATTTGAGTGTTCTGAACTTAATGCCAAGAATGTGAACGTAGTTCTCGGTCTTCAAAATAAAGTTGCATAGGAATGGATGTTATATTCTGTAGGTAACTATAGTGGCAGTAATAGAAAATTATTTATGAGTGTGAGGATGGGTTTTTGTGATGTTTATGCTGTCCTGCTGTGCAAGTAAGTAGCCATTGTCAGTTTATGCTATATGTGTAGTGGTATTGGTGAGACAGCATACACAATTCTGAATAGTGTTGCATTAGGGGAGATAAATTCTGTCTTTGGTAATAGTAGGCCTGGGTTAGTCATAAAGGGGGGGGGGAGCAGTTTCAGTCATCAAGAATTTAGTGATTATTTCAGGCATGTCTGACCTTAATGTAAATCAATATTCATTTTCATATCTGTTTTTCTTGGTATTAGAAAAACGTGACAAATTTGGAAGTTTGTTTATGACAGAGCAATTCAGTTTGTCAGCACTAGCAACACTTCCTCAAAGTGCTTGGTTCTTCAGTTTGGCTGTATGGTGGGCTGATTTCTGTATGAAGAGTTTGTGGACTTTCACCAGGTGCTGTGATTTCACATCAATTTTGAAAGATGTGGGGTATGTGAATTGACATTACTCCAGAGTTTTCCCCTGCTAGTGCTTTTATATCATCAGGTTGTGCATGCAGAAGTGTGTATGCTACATGAGAATGAACTCTCTTGACCCCAAAGTGGACTAAACAGGCGGAGAATAAATTAATCTTTCTGGAAAGGAGCAGCATTGCAACTCTTTTACACTGTGGTAGTTTGGAAAGGTAAAGTAAATTAATGTTTCTTCGTAGGTACTACATTCATTAGTAACACATGTGGATAGTGTGTTTTAATCACTACATTCCAAATATCTAAAACTCTCAACTGGTAGCCACTGTAAGCTTTGATATTTCTGAATTTTTTTTCTAGTATTTAGATCTGGGTTCATAATGAATGGAAGCATGCCCTTGCTCTGCTGTATTGATATATTTTGCTTATTTCAACCTTTGCTAACATCGCATTGTTCTTTTAAAATAGTTTTAGCTAACTAATACCAGCCTCTTGCCACACCATTTCCAAAATGTCTGAAACCTGCCACTGCACTGCATTTTAAAAATTCCCAATTTTTTTCTCACACTAATTAATTCTTTTTAACTAGTAGCACTAAATGTATTTTCTCTCCATATTTAACATCTTTTTACCAAGGTGGCACACTAGTGTACTGTGCAAGTGCAGCCTCACCCAGTGTTATTTTTACAAAAGAATATTGTATTTTAGTTTTGCGCAAGTTCAAATATTAATATAAATAAAACACTGTTGTTCTTATTTTGTGTTTCATGATCATATTTCTGTTGTTTGTTCTTCAGTTTGCATTTAAAAGTTGGCATCCCACAGTTCCAGTGGAGTGGGCAGGGCTACATAATTATGTATGTAAATTTTATGTTAATCAGCATACAGATTTGTGCTGATTTTTCATGGGCTTTGTCCAGATGTTTGATGTTTCCAGGTTGAGAGGTATGCTCTGGAGCCTTTACAAGCCTAGCCCATAGAAGTGCCCCGGCATTGTGCTGCCCAACATTAGTTCCCAGTGCCTCTATCAAGTAGAGCCACTGGAGTGATCCCCATGGTGAACTTTCTGTTACCCATCAACTCATCAAGATTTCTCTTGAACAGGGACAGTGAGGTGCTCTACTTGGGAAGTCTATTCCAAAGCATGGGCAGTCTCTGGGTGAGGAACCTGTCCCTCCAGCATGATCTGGTGATTGTGGTAATGAAGTTGAGGTCTCTGGAGTGTGTGGTGCAGAGGGATCGGGATTTCTTTAGCTGTAGCATTTCCAACAGAGCTATGTCAGACATAGCTTTGTAAATCAAGCAGAGATCACCTCTAAGTTGGCGATATGAGACAGAGAATAGCTGGAGTCTTTTGAGTCTGTCCATGTAAGACATGTGTTTAATGCCTAGGATCCTCTTCATGAGATACTTCTGTGGCCTCTTCAGCGGTTGCAGGTGTCTAGTGAGGTACATGCCAAATGGGGCATTATACTCAATGACTGGTTTAATGAGGGAAGAGTAGAGAGAGAGGATGACCTCTCTCTTCCTGGATGCAAAACCTTTGGTAATGAGATGTGTCACATAGAAGAACTTTCTGAGCACAGTTGCAATGTGGTGGTCGAAGGAGAGGTTGCTGTCAACCTGCATCCCTAGATGTCTTATAACACCTTCAGGATTCAGTTGGCTCCCATCGATGTGGTAATTAGTAGGAATTGAGTTTTTTCCAAAGGGGATAACGACGCACTTTTTGGCATTAAGCTTAAGGCCATGGTTTCGACACCAGTCATTGGTCTCAGTGAGGCCTTTCTGTAGGATGTTTGCATCACCTGGGGAGTTAATAATGGCTCCCAGCTTGCAGTCATCTATGAACTTGGTCAGCCAGAGTCCCTTTGTGTTGGCCTGAACTTCTGAGAAGTAGATGCTGAACAGGAGAGGACCCATGAACGATCCCTGTGGGACTCCACTCGTGACTTGGCAGCAGTCTGACTTGGAGTTCACTGCTTTCACACTGTGTGTTCTATCTGTGATCCAATTTGCAACCCACCTAGTGGGATAGGGGTTGATGCCTAGTTTGGTGAGTTTATCAATAATTCCTGCATGAGGAATGGTATCAAAGGCCTTGGCCAGATTGAGGTAGGCAGTATGCACTGCCTTACCTTCATCTACAACCCTGATGACTAACTCAAAGAAGTCAACCAGGCTGAGCAGGCATGATCTCCGTTTCACAAAGCCAAATTGTGTGGGGTCTAGCGTTTGGAGAGTTCCTATGTCTTTGTTAATCAGGTCCATGATGATGTGCTCCATAGCTTTACATATCAGACTCGTCAGGCTAATGGGGCTATAATTCCCAGGGTATGTAGTCGCTCCCCCTTTATGGAAAGGGATGACTGTAGCAGTGAGCAATTCGGTAGGGACAAAGCCTGAGGTGAGGCTGTGACTGAAGAGGGCACACAGATGTGGTGCCAATTCGCTTTGTAATTCATGTAGAGCACAGCCAGGGATATTATCGGCTCCCATAGAAGCTGTATTCTTGGTCTTGGACAATGCAGCTTTAACGTGTGCTGCAGTAATACTGGGTGCCTGGCATTCTTGAAAGAGGGGTAAAGGTGGCACTGAATCTGTTGGCAGTATCTGTTGGCTCAGTATAGGCGGTACCATTGTGCAGTAAGTCAGAGCAGGGTACCAGGGCTATACTGCAGAGCACCACTAGATGAATCCAGACAGCAAAAGAATGTCTTCAGCAGCCCAAACCCTCAATCAGCAATGGTGCTTTGTTTGTGACTAAGTATAGTTGTATCCCTGGTCTGTTTTATTTTTGGATTACTTATGGGTATTATATGCCAGAGTATATCCATCATCATCATGCCTCTGGGGAAGTTACTCTCTGAAAAACACTGGCATAGCTTACAAGTGTCTGATATATGGGAGTCATAACAACTGCATGGATGGTCTGCACACACAAAGTAAATGATAACCTTAACATTAGAGACCACCTGGCAGATGAAAGAGCAAAACCCTTTGCAAGTCACATACTTTCTTTCCAGTTCACCAGGCAGGGACCTTATTTCAATATGGATACAGTCTATGGTGCCCATTACCTCAGGGAAATGGGCTATAGCATACAAGTCCCACATGGTATTGACTCTCTTATTTGGGGTATGTGGGAACCACAAATGCTCCCCACATGCTGAAGCATGGCATCAACAAACTCATGGAATATTCTTTAAGTAGGTGCCTGAGACATCCCCCACTGTGTCCCCAGTAGGGCACTAAAAGGTCTGTGCAGGTAATATATGTTAATTCATACATATCTTTGTATCCACTGGGATGGGCACTCCAACTCCCATAGGGCTACAGATGAGACTGACACATGCCCATAGTTTCTTGGGTGGAGCCCCTAAATACATGGTACTGGTACATAATGTAGGTATTGTGGAGTCCTTGAAATATTAAGCCTGGTAGGATGGCCTGGTGCGCCTCTAGGAGTGGTATCTCATACCATTAGGCATGGGTGCTGCAATTAGAGCCTCTTACAAGATGAATATTTATTAATGCAATGGCAAGCCTTAACATTCTTTGGTGATTCTTTTAATCTGAACATGAAAATTCAGGCGAGTTAAAATGTGATGCAGACACAGCCCCATCGTGTGTCATTTACAAGTTTATGTACTTTAAACCCTGCTGGGCCAATAGTCTTGTAGTTTAATTCACAAGTGTGGCAGAACACACTACCAGAATTGTGCCTTAGTCAGTTATTATTGCATTTTTTTCCCATAAACAGTGTTACTGGTAAATTTCTGCATAGATTGGTGCCATAAACTGTAGCAGAAGGTCAATGGTGAGAGAATTGCCTCTACTCCAGTTTGTGCTTCAGTGCTTTTATATTCTGTTTATCTTTAACATGCTTAAAGTTTCATTCTGTGTCTGCCCCATCCCCCACTAACACAATAAGCTAAAGTTTCTGAAAGAGTTCCAATGTTGTGTTTATTTAATTGGATGCTTCTCTAGCTAACTTGCCACCCATTTGCTGCTGCTGTTTTATAAGGCTATGTCTGTAGCCTCCACCCTTTATGATGATCATATTTCTAAAGTCCCTCCCCAACTCTTTCATTGCTATTGACTCTTATTTATGTATGCTGCAAAACCATTGTTTTCCACAGACCCATGATACTGAGTGACCAGCTAACAAACCAGTATTGCTCTTGAGTAAACCTCCTTTACTACATATTGTCTCCTACTCACGTTCATAGAGCTCAGCAAAGCTTGGAGTCCTAGCTTGCATTCCAGAAGAGTTTTACTCGTATCAGGTGCCATCATACCTCTCAACCTGGAAACATCAAAAATCTAGACAAGGCCCATGAAAAATAGGTACAGATCTGTACGTTAACATAAAAATTTGCATACATAATTGTGTAACCCTGTCCACTCCAATGGAATCATGGGATACCAACTTTCAAACACAAACTGAAGAATAGACAACCAAAATATGGCACCAGAGTCCCCCTGCAGCCATTCCAATATCCCATTACCTGGCTATTTCACCCAATTTACCATAAATACTAATGTGCATACTGCTTTACTTCTACAATGATTATTTGGATTTTATTTTTACATTTTATAGCACAAGACCTGCAGTGAACCAAAAGTTAAACAAAATAATCTTCTTAATAAAATGTGTGAAGTAATGAATGCACAATGAAACACACTGAACTCACAAATATATGCACAGATGTGTGTGTGTGTACACAAACACACACACACATATATACATATATATATATATATATATATATATATATATATATATATATATATATATATATATATATATATATATCCCTCAAGAAGATAACACTGGCACAGTTGAAGACATACTTCACTGGCTATCCACAACCTTCCACCAAGAAACAATCATTATGGGTGACCTCATCACTGACTGGTCCACCTATAATTCCAATAATCTATCCAATTTCATAAACCTGTATGGTTTCTCCCAGCTCATACAAAACCCCACAAGAACAGACAAAACCTAGAACAGAAAATCCATCCTGGATTGGACTCTCACAAATAAAAATAACACACCCCATCTAGCAGGATGCCTCCCCAGTACCATAAGTGACCACCTACCCACATACCTAATCAGAAACAATCTTAGTCCACCCAGACAAGTAGTTGATAGGCTAATCAGCAACAACAAAAAAATTTGATACCCACACTTTCAACTCCCTCCTCCAACAAATTAACTGGTCCCCCCTCAATACACTACCACTAGATGATGCCATTCAACACTTTGAGACCACCTGCAGAATAGCTGGAATAAAACATCACCACACACCCTGGCTTACAAACAACACCAAAGACCTACTGAAAGAAAGGGACAAGGCATGGGAACACTGGTTAACTAACAAAAGCAATGACAACTTTCTACTTTTCAAACAACTTAGCAATAAAGCCAAACCTCAGATAAAAGCTGACAAAAAAAAAACCTACTACATCACTGCACAGCAAAGAAAAAAAAAAAACAACCCCAAAAAATTCTGGGCCTCTATAAACAAACTCCTGCAATCTGGTAGTATATCCACCCCCAATCCTACCACACCCCCATCAAAACGATAACATCGCTATACAATTCAATTCCTTTTTTATAAAAACAATTCACTCACTTATTAACTACAAGCAAAACATCACTACTACAATCCATGTAGCCAACAATGAGGGTGTAAACTCCTTCTACTTTAACCCAGTCCCAACCCATGCCATAACAAAACTACTCAGTAATCTCAAGACCACCAGCCTAGCTGCTGACAACCTCCCATCAAAATTCCTCAAAGCTGCCTCCGAAGTCATAGACTACACCATTTCTATTCTGATCAACTGCTCTATCTCCGAAAACTATGTCCCACTAATCTGAAAAGTCTCCTATATCACCTCACTGCCATTCTTTCACCTGTCTCCAAAACACTAGAAAATGTATTCACTCCCATCTTCTCTCCAGCAACCTCCTATCAAACACACAACATGGTTTTTGCCCCCACCACAGTTTTGCTAACACAATAAATGAACACAGAAATCAGAATAAATATGTCTCATCCATCTTTCTAGATCTCTCAAAGGCATTCGACACAGGTTCACACCAAAAACTGCTGTCAGAACTGGTCACATTACATCTCAGTCATTCTTCCCTAGCTTGGTTCTACAGCTATCGAATCAAACGCCAGCAGGCTGTTAGATGGCAACAGGAGCTATCATATTAGCTCCCTATTAACATAGAAGCTCCACAAGGCTCCATATTAGGCCTTTAGTTTTCACCATATTCATAAATCAACTCCATAAATCCACATCTCTCACCTCTGTAATCCAATATGCAGATGACTCTACCCTGATATTCTCCACCCCCTCTCTAACACAGCTACAGGCTATAACACAACAATCCTTCCTAGAAGCAGACTCCTGGCTAACTAACACTAACCTCATACTGAACCCAAAAAAGACCAAACTAATGCTCTTTCTCCCCACCAAAACACAGAATCCCTCTGCCACTTTTCAAATCCACTCCTCCAACAACACAATCATAAACACCAGCTCACATACCAAATTACTAGGTGTCACAATTGATAGCAAATTAAAATTCGACCTACACCTCTTTCAAAACATTAAAAAACCACACACATCAAACTAGGCTCTCTTTACTGAATTAATAATTTCCTAACTAGCCCATCTAGACTAAGCATCCCCAGAACTCATCTCTTATCTACTGTTCTGTATGCTTCTCCCATCTTTACAAACCTTAACAAAACTGACCTTACCAAACTTGAATCAGCCTACAATAAAATAGCCAAGTTCACCACTAGCTCCCCATGTAGGTCCCACCACTGCTCTGCCCTACAACAAATACATTGACTAGAACTCCCACAGCAACTAACCTATACCCAACTTGTCTTTACCCACCAACTAATATACCAGCCAAACCAAACCCCAGCACTACAACAATTACTCCAACCATATACCAACACTCGGCAACTCCAATCCTCACACAAAACACTCCTCCAAGTATTCAAAAGCAACAACAAAGCCGGAGATGCTCTCTACTCCCACTGCATTTCTAAACTTTGGAACTCAACCCCCGCAACACATCCTAAATGCTACCAACCTACAGCAATTCAAAACTCTGCTCAAAGACCACTTCAGTAGCAACTGGCTCTGTTCCTGCACCAACCCAGGCTAATACCACATAAGCCCACATCAAAATTTCATCCCCTAAATTTTATAGTCTCCACATAGACACCACTCCCACTTGTTAACAACACCTATCAGCTACCTACAATAAGAGTGTAATTTGATAATTCCTTTTCTTTTGTAACGGTATACATATGTACATGTATTAAAGTATACTCAAATGATCAGCTAAAGATGGACCCCTGCCCTAAAAAAAAAAAAAAAAAAAAAGTGTGTGTGTGTGTGTGTGTGTGTGTGTGTGTATATATATATATATATATATATATATATATATATATATATACACAACTTTAATATATTGTAATAACTTTCTCTTTTTTCACTAAAGTGCCTATTGCATTATTGTACTTTCTTTGTTGTCTCTAAATATTTCTGTTAAATTTTATGTAAAACTGACACTGTACCTGTCAATGTTATTCTTGTTTTATTGGAGCTTTTCTCTCAGAGACCCCTCTGAAAATGGCCTCACACCCAGATGGGACTATCCCAGTCAACAAATGTAAAATAAATAATAAATATATATATATATATATATATATATATATATATATATATATATATATATAGCTTAATCATGTGCATATGCATAGTTTGTTGTATAGTCCTACTTTGTATGTGTCATAGTTGTTACCTTCCTAAGCCTCCTCTGAAAAAGAGCTACATCAATAAATAAATACACATATACATAAACAAATAAATGCATATATTGCCACATACGTACATAGATGCATATAAGTGCATATATTGTCATGTGTGTACATAGATAGATACATACATACATACTTGCATGCAAAATCGTTTAAACAATTCAAAGCCAGTTGGCTCAAATGAGATTTTGCAGATTAAAACTGTCATTTTACTAACTTAAAAGAATGAAGATTTTAGACAAAATAAAAAAATATCCAAAACTTTAAAAAAAATTCAGAACTTACCCAGCAAATATTTTTACAAGCATTTCTCCACAAAATGTAGCAAGAAACACTATAAGCCAGTAAAAGTCAAGTAAAAAAGCTTGACCAAGATATAACAGCAATAATCAGTAGTGGGTGTTTTGTGGAATTTGCTCACTTTGGCATCTATTATACAATTCAGGCATTGTCCTCATGGATTTATTCTAGCATTCACAGGTCAATACTACAAAAAACATAACCCCACCATTAATCATTGCCTAATTAAACCATGGGTCACGTTAATCAGCCAATCAGCAACCAGGTTTGATCATGATAAAACTACGTATAACACTAGTACCATAGTACATGTTCACTGAACAATATGTGCAGTGATTGTTTTGTAACAGTAACAACTGTACAACACATTTTGGTTTGCTACTGATGACTAAATGTCATAAATTCCTAAACTAGCCACTGCTTACTATCAATATAGCATTTAAAATCCAATTCAAAACATAAAATTCTGCAGAAATATCTAGAAATGCGTTAGATAACATGGCCCACAATTTTTTTAGCAAATGTTTAACTATAAAATGAGAACAGCTGTGCATAACAAGACATTGTAATACTGAAAGATTAGCAGATATAGCATCAAAAGAAATTTGTGTGCAAATACCAAATAACTTTCAGACATTTTTTTACTCAGAGTAACAAGGTATAGTATATGAAAAGCTTGCTCCCTATGATGGTGCATTTTATAAAAAGTTTGTATTATCAGAGTTTCAGTAGCTGCCAACATTTCCACAACTTACACTTGTCCAAACACTGCAGAACCAGTTTAGCTTTCTAACACCAGTTTAAGGAAAGAAGACCTGGTATACCATGGTTTCTGCCTGAGCTACTGCCACTTCCTGAACTGGTATTTACGTCCTTTGCAGTGTGATAAAAGGTGAAATAAATATTTGCAAGCAGTGTATCCTACTATGCAATAAAGCTATTTGGGCAGTCATTTTTGGGAGAAGGAAGTACACAAACTGCATAGAATATGACAAAAATCTATCTGCGAATTAAGTACTTTTGTGTTTTATTTATTTACATCTTTCAATGACAAAACCTAACACCCCCTCCTCCTTTCCAAAATTTCAGATTTCCAATAAAAGACACAGATTGATGCAACAGTGATGTTGTAGCTCATACCAACTGCTGTAAAAGTTCAGGGGTAAACAACTTTATATTTATTGCCATTCAAAACGCAGGCATCTCAGTAGTAAAGTTGTTCTGAGCGTGAATAATGTACTTTCAAAACAAAATGGCTCTGTACAGGTTGGGCTGTTCTTGAGTACTTCAAGTCTTAAGTATCTAATTCTGATCCCTCTCTCCCCGATTTATTTAGCATGCATGGGTTTGGAAGGAGTGCATGTACCACCCTCAGTGGTTAGTTTGTATTGAATGAAGTCTTCTAGGCATGATGGACTGCTCAAAGCATTTTGGAAACTGTATGGTGAGTTTTAATGTTATTCATGTTTTGGTTGTGTGCTCCATGTCTAATTTTAGTTTACTGAAAACAAAACATCATACCTTTTTAAAAAAGTTAGTGTCTGAAATTCTGACCAGATCGTTGCAGCCGGCAAAGGAAAGAACCTTTGATGTGTGAAGTTTTAGGTCCTGAAAAAGCATCTCTTTGTAAATTTGTTGCTAAGAGTTGTACTTCTTTATGAGATACGTTCTTTGTATTTTCCACAGGCTGATATTGAACCTCAGCGTTAAACGGTGATGGTGTGAAAGGATGAACTAACAATTAGAATTTCGGCCACCAAACCCGGACCAAAATACTAAAGGTGGAGGCATGTCTATATTCATTAAGGATATCCACACATCCAAGCTAGTTGCTCAGCATAATGCATCCGAGATTATCCAAGTTCAACTAACTCTGGGCAAAACCGCAATCCAGATTGTAGCTTGCTACAGACCCCCCACCATGCCTCAGGATTCCCACTCCTCTTTTCTTGATACACTGGAAAACATTAAGGTACAACCCAACACTCTAATAATGGGAGATTTCAACTACCCTACCATTAACTGGGAAAACTACTCATGTACCAACTCTTTTGCTCAACGTTTTCTGGAAGTCATCAGTTCCAATGCTTTGGATCAACTTATCAACACCCCCACCAAGGGCAGCAATATCCTAGACTTGGTCATCACCAACATGGGTGACCGATGTTCCACACCACAGGTCAGCTCCTCGTTGGTCAGATCTGACCACAAGCTAATCACCCTAGACATCCGCATCCCGCTCCCACCCCCCATTAGGAAAACAACTGTAAAAAAATTCTCCAAAACCAATTTCAGGCTTCTTAAGACAGAAGTGGCAAACTTCACGACACCCATGCAGATGGACAATAGAGGTACGACTGCTGAATCCTACACAAATGCACTTTATAAGCACTTACATGAGTGCATGGATTGTGCTATCCCTAACAGAACCACGATGCTATCCTCCAAAAAAGGAAGCCAATCTGGTGGTCTCCTGCCATAAACAAACTCTACAAGAGAAGAAAGAAACTGTTGCAAAAAAAGAGTAAAATCCCACGATTGGAGGAACTCCCTGGTCAGCCTCAGTAAGAAGTTGAGATCCCTCATAAAATCCTCCAAAGCTAGTTATGAAAACAAAATTGCCACTGAGTCTACAGGCAACCACAAAGCATTCTATAGCTATGTCAAAAATCTCAATGGCAACACTCAGATCTGCTCTGAGTTACAGCACAATGACACTAAATATACAGAACCAACTGATATTGCCAACATCCTGACAGATAGGTTCAATGCTAACTTTACCCCCCCCCTCACCCCCTAAAGGGCCATCTTTATACCAGAAGAATGTAAAGTTCCTGTAATCACTGCTGCACAGGTAAAAACTTCACTCTCCAAAGCCAAGAACACAGCATCCATGGGACCTGACAACATCCCAGGCTGCCTTCTACATGAACTACAGAATGAACTGGCACCCCACCTAAGTACCATGTTCAATCATAGCCTCACCTCAGGCTTTGTGCCCATTGAATGGCACACCACGACAGTTATCCCACTCCACAAAGGGGGGGCCACAACAGACCCCGGGAACTACTGCTCCATTAGCCTGACGAGCCTCGTCGGCAAAGCCATGAATGCTTCATCATGGAACTCATAAACAAAGACATTGGAGATCTCCAAACTCTGGACCCCACACAGTTTGGGTTTGTAAAAGGCAGATCATGTCTCCTAAACCTGATAGACTTCTTTGAAAATAGTCACCAAAACCATAGATAAGGGTAAGGTGGGTCACACAGCCTATCTAGATCTCGCCAAGGCGTTCAACACCATCCCCCACTCTGGAATTATAGATAAACTCAATAAACTAGGTATAAATCCCTATATCACAAGATGGTTGCCAACTAGCTTACTGACAGAACCCACACCGTGAAAGTAGCAGACTCTAAATCAGACTTCAGACCAGTGACAAGTGGAGTACCACAGGGTTCAGTCCTGGGTCCTCTCCTGTTTGGTATCTACTTCTTTGAAGTACAGGCTAACACAGAACGTCTTTGGCTACCAAAATTCGCAGATGACTGCAAACTAGGAGCCATAATTGAAACTCCTAACGATGTGGACATCCGACAAAAGGGCCTCACTGAGACAGATGCCTGGTGTCAAAGACATGGTCTCAAGCTCAATGCCAAAAACTGCATTGTCGTCCCCTTTGGTAAAAACTCTGTACCCATAAACTACCACATAGGTGGTAGTCTACTTAACACTGAAAGTGTGATGAGACCTTGGGACACAGGTGGACAGTAGTCTCTCCTTTGATAATCACATTGCCACAGTGGTCAGGAAATCCTTCTATGTGGCACACCTCATCACAAAAGGTTTCTCATCCAGAAAAAAAGAGGTCATTGCTCCCCTCTACTCATCACTCATTAGACCCATTATAGAGTACAATGCCCCTTTTGGTATGTACCTCACAAGACATCTACAACAACTGGAAAGGCCACAAAAATACCTCACAAAGAGGATTACTGGCCTCAAACAGATGCCTTACGCAAACCGTCTCAAAAAACTCCAGCTTTACTCCGTCGCATATTGCCTACTCAGAGGCGATCTCTGCCTAACATACAAAGCTATGTCAAACCCAGAGCTGTTGGACATGCTCCACTTAAAGAAATCCCAATCCCTCCGAGCTACACGCTCTAGGGACCTAAACCTTGTCACCACAATAAACAGAATATGCTGGAGAGATAGATTCCTGTCCCAGAGACTTCCCATACTCTGGAACAGACTACCTTTGTCAAACAGAGCTCCTCATTAATACTATTCAAGAAAAATCTTGATGATTGGATGGGTAATAGGAAATTCACCCCGGGGATCACTTCTGCGGTTCTGCTTGCCAGGGGCATGGGAAAATGATTTTCTTGGGTGACGAAAGCCAGGGTACCTTTTTTGTCTAGGCTTGTATAGGCCCTAGGGCCAATAGCCTAGTACCTACCTATGAACCTATGAAGATATTGCTCAATTCTGTCTCTCACATTTTCTTTGCCTTTGTTTCCTTCAGCTTTGTACCTGCCTTAAGCTGTAGACAACTTCCTCCATTTTGTTCATGTTAATTTATTCTTTTTCAGTACTTCTGTCATTCATTTCTTATAGGATGAAACTGTGATCTACAGCTGTGACTAAGAATGGTTTTATTAACATTTCCTATCCATCCTATCCTCCACCTTTCAACCCTCCCCAAGTTCTGAAACATTTGCTCTTTGTGAATAAGTATTCTGTTGAAATGGTAACTTTAGGAATAAAGGTGTTGGACTATGCTTACTGGATAATGACAGTAGAGAATCCCACTCATTTCCAAGCGGTGCACACGGTGTCTCCTTTCCACAGTGCACACACACACGCAGACACACACACGCAGACACACACACAGACACACACACACAGACACACACACACACACACACACACACACACACACACACACACACACACACACACACACACACACACACACACACACACACACACACACACACACACACACACACACACACACACACACACAAAGTTCTCATCATAAAAAACCCACCCGAATGCATAATATCTGCAGCCTTGTTTCCATTCGCAGAACCACCATCCTTGCAGCTACCGAACCACCATTCCCTCTCGGCTTGGCTGGGCCAGGCAGAAATGTATGCACTGAGCCCTTGAGCTCAATTCTGACAGGCTGGCAGGCCATTTCACAGAGCTGATGCCATCTCGCACGTGATGACGTTAGCTCAAAAAGCCAGAAAAGAGTAAATTAAAAAGCCAGGAAATTTGGAAACTTAGGGGTGCCACTCAGGAATTGTGGCACCCCATTATTTGGACCCCAAAACTCAGTACGGTTGGGTGGTATGGGTGCCACATTCCTGCTTTTGTGTGTGCATTTCACTGATTTTTTTTATTTTTTTTTGTAAAAAAATTCTCTTCTTCTCACTGTTTACTGCTTTAACTGTCTTGAAATTGCCTTCAGCAAGGGATTTCCAGCTAGTTGTTTAATTGGCTTAAGGTAGCACTGCACTTGTAAGTCTCTTATACTATGTTTTTACATTACGACTGGATTTATTCATCTTTTTGCTTGCAGGAGGTATTTGCCTGGTCCATATGAGTTGGGAAATACACAGAAGGACTCGTAGTGTAGCCATTTTATTGGCCAGAGGTCTCATTAGTTTTCTGTATTTTTCTGTTCAGCTATAAATTTTGCACATTTGTGTGGGTTAGCACTGCCCTGTACAGTAGCAAATACCTAGAAAAAAAATGTTCCATAAAGTTATACACTGAAAAGCAGCAATATAGTGCAAATAACGTAGAGCAGCTAGTTGGGAGTCAAGTGGCAATAACTATAGATTTAATACTATTCAGCATTGTGTAAACGTCAAAGATAGAAGAATTTAGTACTGTTTGGCATATTCTGCCTGAATAAATCACCCTTATTAGTCTGCACCAACAAAGCACCCTTAATAGCCTTCTAACCCCAATGCATCAGCCCATTGTAGCTCACAAACCAAAGGACTGGACAGTGTGGATATGTAATTTCTTCTCTGTAGCCAGCCTGGTGGATATGGACATCATGAAACAATGTAGCAATTGTCTCATGTTTACCAATGAGCACTTAATCCTTAAACAATCAGACAAAGTATATGAGAGCTGTACTTACACAATGACACTGGAGGCTAAACTCTCACATACAAGTAAGTGCACATTAGATTGTTGAAACCATGCACTCAGCACCCACCTCACATATCAAACAATACAGGTACAATATCTTCCAAAGGTACAAAGATCTCCTAGACTACCCGTTGTCAATGCTATGCCTCAGCAAGCCCAAAGGCACTCAAAAAAAAAAAACACCTGACACCGCATATATTGTCACTGTCAGTGAAGCCCCAAACATTAAGCTCCTAAGGCAAGAAAACATACTTCCCAGACCTATCGGAATAGGGGAATCCATTATAAGGTATATTGATGCCCTTATAGCCAGGCTTAACAAGGAGAAGATAACTGTTAGTTGCTTATCTGAAGCCAGGATCCACCTATTCATGCACACACTCGAGTTGTTACACTACAGATACCAGTATGATTCCATCATAGTACATGTAGGTGTAAATGACCTGAGATGCAACTCCCTGGACTATTTGAAGAGACACATTATGGAGCTTTCAGACTGTGTCTCAGGCTGGTATGAGCCTAACATTGAGCACCATATTACCATTACCGAGGATGATGTCACAATATGAACAAAAAATGGTGAACTGATTTCAACAACTGGCTGTCCTTCTGGTGCCATTCTAAGGGAATCCAGCATTGTTAGCTTGGAAAGACATGGTTAACAGAGCATGTTGCTTAGCCAAGGATGGTCTGTACCTCTCCCATAGGCTTTGGAATATTGACTAAAACTTTACCCAGCCCCATGGTGCATTTTTTAGGTAATGCCAAATTGGCAAACCTACTAACATAGCAAAAATCAACTTAACTGAACCTCAAGGTGTTACTGCTCAATGTCAGGAGCCTAAATAAAAAACTACACCCCCTCCAAGCCCTCCTCGCACTTGCGAACACAGACATCTGTGCAGTTACCAAGATATGGTTTAAAGTGGCAGAGAATACCCCCACAGTTCAAGGTTTCAGTGCCTTCCACACCTCGAGTCCAGTACCTGCACAGACAAGGGCCAAAGGAAGACGAGTCTCAATATACATCAATAACAAGCATACCTCTAGGGTGGTCAAACAGGTTGATGTGCTGGAGTTCCTCCACATGCAAATCACCACAGACAAAATCCCATACCATATCCTAGCCAATTATAATTTATCCAAGTTTTCAGGTTTCTAATACCATGATGAGAATGGACTCCATTTCTAAGTCAAAGTATAACTAAAGTTCATGAAATTTGTATTGCTTCGATCTTTGATGTTAGTCAGAAGTGCTCTTCGCAGCACCTGCAATGTGCCCAGAATTGACTTCTCCTGCAATTCATATGGAATTACATGTATCAGTAACATATCTAAGTATGACCTTTAATTATTTTTTATAAGACCCGTTGCTCCTACTATTATTGGAACTATCTAGGCATCCTTCCACACTGCCCTCATTTATGCCTGTAAATCCTGGTATTTTATGACTTTGTGTCTCTCTGTACATAAGACATTGCAGTGACAAGCAATGATCAATGCTACTTTTGTCTTCTTTTTGTTAAAATATAAATTAAATAACAAAGTTTTACCTTTTTTGACACGGTCAAGAATGACACTTCAGAATGTGCAAAGTACTCGTTTATTCCATAAACAGCACTGGGAGACTGCCTACTAAAATTTTCAGATCAGTTTCAAAGAACAAAGTGAAACACTTCATATATACCTTTTTTATCAATTTCATGCATGTACAACTTTGATGTTACATTACTTTCAACAAATCAATGTATTTAGAAATGTCCTCATCCTTCGTGCTTCTCACTCAGAGATTCAAGTGAACATTTCACAAATAAACATTTTAAAACATAGACCACGTGTGTTAAAAATGTAGAATCCTTCAGCCTTGTAACATTCAGTACCAGTACACACTGTTGCACAGACAGCCTTGTAGAGACTCATCCCCAGCCTAAGAAGGTCATAGAGTACTGTTGGCTAATCTGGCTTCCACAGTTACCCAGGACGATTCATTAATGTTCCGAAACTAGACTTTCAAAAATAACATAACATCCCTTAACTCCTTCAGCTCTTACTTTGCCTTCACTTATCTGTCAGTGCACTATAATAGAGAGGATGCAATTGTAAGACACTTGAAAATAAAGCTACTACTTACATGAAAGTATATCCTGCATAATTGCACATCTATTTTTCAGCTTTCCTTTACATAAACATATCATAAACATTGTATTTGACTAATTTATAAAGAAATTCTAGTATGTATTTAGTGAAGAATAAACATGAGATATAATATTTTTGTACATTTTCATGGACTACAATATCTGGTTTTCTCACATCTATTTTTTGAACTGTCAGTAATTTGTGATCCCTTTTGTTATAAACTTCATCATTTTCTATAATGCTTTGTGGCTCATGTTTCCAATACTTCTCAGCTACTTAAGTCTTGCCACATTATTATGCCTTTCAGTGTACAGTCCATCAGTGTATCACACCCAGCAACAAGATGTGCAACTGTTTCCAATTCTGTTTAACAAAACCTGCATTTGTCTGTTTCTCCCACGTGTTCAATGGACTTTGTAAACTAACGTGTACGTAGTCCACTATCCTAGGCCACCAATATTAGCTTTTCTTCTTTTGGTTTAAATTCACCTCTCCTAAACCATTCCTGTGTTTGATCCTGATCAACATGAGGCTATTCCAAGAGTTTTCGGTACTTGCAACTATATTTATGCATTTTCCAATTTTCTTGCCTTCTCATCTGATCCTTTACCTTATGGTCTTTCTTTTGTTTTTTTGGCACATTCAGTTGATGACTGTTTATCTACTACTGGTTTGATTTCCATTCCCATTTGACACCGATATGCTTCTGCTACACTAAGCAGGGAAGTCACCTTAGACTTATTCTCCTCATGTTTTAAAATTTTCAGTATGTTTGGATCTTGTGAGGTCAGCAAATATGTATGCAGTACTACAACTGCAAATCTATACATGTAATCAATTTCGAGGGGGCCCATACCTCCATATGAATCTTGGTATGCACTGATTTTTATAAATCATTTGTTAAGCATGGAGCATTTTTCTTGTTTTCCTGTCCAACTGATCCAATGCATTTTGGGGCCAGTCGGTCAACCCAAAACTGTTAGAACAGGAAGAGCAAATTAGTTTATAGCTTAGACTTTGTCCCTAGATGTCACAGCTGTTTTCGGTATTAATTATCTTCTAAAATATTCCTTACTACATTTTATTCGCATTTGTTCATGTTTTATTGTTGATCCTTCAGCATCTTGCTCAAGTTCTTTTATATCACACCTGTTCCAGAATGATATATTCTTGGTGCTGCAGCTTTCCTGCTTTAAAGGTTGCTTTTGCACATTTATCAAGACCAAATGACATTCTTATGTCATCTGAGAAAGTTTTGACTACTTGCAATTGTGCTTTCGGTTCCTCATCTGATGAGTGTACAGTTTTAAATCAACCACAAAAAGAAGATAAATCTTTACATGTTGCTGTTTTCTGAGAGCCAAACTAAGCCATGACCTAATCTGTTAAGCAGACAGTTTAATGGGATAAGCATAAGACAAAACAGCAGCACTGACAAAGAGTCATCCTGGAATATCCCCCTTTGAATTTTTCTCCCTGGGATAATAATTTGTCCTTTATCATGGTTTAACTGCAAAGTGATTTGCTACTGTCTCATGGTCAATGTAATGTAGTCGATCACTTTAGGGTATATCTGATACATTTGTAAGCACTCTTTTATCCATGAATGTGGGATGCTGTCAAATGCTTTCTTGTAGTCTATCCATGCCATACTTGGATTCTTACCCTTTTTACAATTCTTCATTATGACTTTAACAACAAATGATCCTTTGTTCCATATGACTTTCTTTTGTTACCCTTTTGTTCTGTTACCATGATTGAGTTTTCTTCTAAATGACTATAAATTCGGTCTGCATTAATTCCAGTGTATAGTTTATGGGTTCACTTCAGAATTTTGAAATACCAAATAACCCAAGGTTCAAAATATCGAACTCAGAACCTCAAGATCTTGGAATCTCGAAATTCTAACCCCCGCCCCAAAAAGCAGTCAACAAAACATGTTTTTGCAGGGGAGCAAGCCCCCCTGCACCCTCCACACCCTGCGCTACTTAAATATACCAACTCTGAGATTACACTACAGTGAAGAAAAGGAAAATCTCCCATTCCGCGCTGTATGCTGATCTCCGTTGAGAATTTCGAAGTTTTAAGTCTTCAATCATATCAATTTCGAAGTTTTAAGCTTCAAAATTCTGAAGGAGACCAGAAGGCAAGTTATTGGCCTATAGTTTTTATGGTGGCTTGCAGGTTCACTCTTAAGAATGAGCATTGCTTTTCTTGTTGATAACCAGGTTGGCATCTGTTCAGGGTGTGCATATAGATAGTTCTTAATCATGGCTAAATCTTCATGTAACAATGTTAATACTTTTAGCCAGAAATTAGGTACTGCAACTGGGCTTGGGGTTTTTCAGTTAAGAGCTTTTCTTAATTTTGTTTCAATTTCGCTGGCCATTACTTCATCCCATTTCATATCCTGTGCATTTGAACTTCATATTCTTTCTTCTACTTCTATCAATTCAGTATCTTTGTCATGTTCCAGAGGATCTTCATATGTATTTCTCCAAAATGTATTTTTTTTGTGGTATTTTAATTCATTTGTCGTGTTTCCCATTTTTCTATAAAATTTTTTTTGGGGTCATCGACAAATTGCTTATTTTGTATTTTTCCTTTATATTTATCTACATATCTTCTAAGATTTTCTGCATGTGCTGATATCTTTAATTTATTATTTGCAATAGACCCTGACTGGTTCGGATACTGAACATTGCTTTTATCATGTCTATCTTTCTGAGAATTTTTGTTGATCTATTCCCTCTTTTGTATTCTTCTAACAGTGACACTTCTTGTCTTAATTGCTTTATAATTTTCTCTATTCAATATTTCCATGATGGCATTTGATTTCTTCCCTTCCTTTCCCTTACTGCCCAGTGTTTTTGTGGTTAAACTTTGTTATTAATTTAGCGGGTCTATATTAGAACACTGAACGTTCAAAATTTCGAGTGTTCTAATATCGACCCGGTTTCAGCGAATGCTGAAAATATTGAAGAAACAGAAAACCATTTTTTTTCCTAGGGAAAGAATTTGGTTGTCCGTTTCTGTTGCTTCAGTATTTTCTGCACTGTGGCGGGAAGTTACGGTTTGGGTTCAAGTAAGTGTGCGATTGTGTGGACGTGAGGGTTAGAGTGGGTTAAGGAGCGGGTCAGATAAGTGTGCAATTGTGTGGACGTGAGGGTTAGGGCGGGGTAGGTGAGTTAGGGTTAGAGCGCGGGTGAGGTGACTGTGCGATAGTGACGGACCTTAGGGTTAGGGTTTGGGTTTGGGTTAAGGTAAGTGGATAGTTAGTGGTGTATGTATAGTTTAGTGTAGGGTTAGGTGTAAGAGTTTACGTGTATGTGTGTGGATTGCTGTTTGTTTGGTGTGCTTGTGTTGTGTGCATGTGTTAGGGAAAAAATTTGTTGTTCTGTATGTTCGATGTTTTAAATTTTCGATGAATAGGGTTCGATATTAGAACACTCAAAATTTTGAAAGTTCGGTATTCTAATATAGACCCAATTTAGCTGCACAATAATATATCCTATTTACTTCTGTTATAGCACATTGATTTCTATGAACAGTCTTGATTGCTGTGTTTATTTGTTTTATCAAAGTTCTAACATTTTGGGTCTTTACCACCTTTCTGCAGTCTATTTCTTTCATTGATCTTAATATGTCTATCCATCTGTATTAACTCAATCAACTCTTCCATTTCCTTCTAAACTGAGGGAACATTCTTTGTTCTCCATTCCTGCAGGCATTCTACAGAAAGTTCCAGAATATCTTCCTGTGCCATAGTCTCTTCAGCTTCATCCTGTGTCTGTTGCTGTTTCATATGGGAACTCTCTGGCCTATCACTCCACACATTGACTGCGTCAGAGTTGCCACAGTTTCCTGTTCCTTCTCTTGCTGTGCAACTCCAACTGAACAAACCTATGAAAGCCTCCAAAGTATCTTCATATGGCAAATGATCAGATATTTCCCACTTTACTGGTGACTCCTTAATTTGCGGATTCATTACTCTATCCTGCTGTGATGTTATCCGAGTTGGATTTTCTAAACTAAATACTTCACTCTGCAGGTAATCCATAACCTCAGTTTCTATTTCATTAACTTCTACTTTACAAATCCTCTTTTCTTCTTTTCCTTTTTGTTTCCTTATGTTTTGTATTGTAAAATTTTCCATGTCCAGATGACTTTGCCTGTATTTTTCTTAATATATCTTTGGTGCTACTCTTTTTGTCCTGATTAGTTTTACTTTTTCCTTTGCATAAACATTGCACCATATTAAATCTTTCTTTCCCATGTTCACATTTCTTCTTCAGATGTCTTCTGTTCCTCTTATTTCTCCTTACTTTGGGGACTCTCTGTTCTATCATGCTGTGATGTAACCTGTGTTAAGACTTTCTGAACTAAATCCTTCACTTCACAAGTATTTCACAACTTCAACTTCTATTTTTTTACCTTCTACTTTATTAATCTTCTGTTCTACATTCCCTCTTTGTGATCTTATTTTTTATTATAGCAATAACCCACGCCTGGGTGTGGGCAATACTGGATTTACCCATGGTTGGTGTGGTTTGGTCATGAGGGCGAAGTCCGAGTGGCCAAACAAAGCCAACCGTGGGTAAATCCAGCATTACCCACACCCAGAAGTGGGTTATTGCTATTATACAATGACATTATTTAAGAAAAAAAATACTTTTCTTAAATAATGGCATTGTATAATGCCTCCTTGCTGCCCTTCCGCAGATGTCTGGTATTCTGCGGCAGTTCTGATGTACTGCGCATGCGTATGCTTATGCAGTACATCAGAGCTGTGGGCAAAAGCAATGGAGAAAAAAAGATCTCCGTTGCTTTTTACAAACTGTCTCGCTACTTTAAAGGAGTTAAAGATAGCAAGACAGCTTTAAAAAAAGCAACAGAGAATCTCTGTTGCTTTTTTTAAAGCTGTCTCGCTATGTTGAACCCATTTAACATAGCGAGACACCTTTAAAAAAAGCAACGGAGATAGGAAGATCTCTGTTACTTTTTTTAAAGCTGTCACGCTATGTTAAACCCGTTTAACATAGCGAGACAGTATGTAAAAAGCAACGGAGATCTTGCGTTCTCCGTTGCTTTAAAAAAAGAGTTATACTAATGAAAAAAGTCCAGGCGACCGGACCTTTTTCCATTAGTATAACTCTGATTTACAACGTGCATGCTGACCAATCAGCGTGCACGTTTTAGAATATTAATGGGGGGGGGTCGTTGTATAATGGGAATTTTTCCATATCTGGATGCCTTTGCCTGTAATTCTGTTCAAAAATCTTTGGGGCTGCCTTTTCTGTGTTGATTAATTTAACTTTCACCTTTATATAAATATTGCACCATATCAGATTTCTGTTTTTCTCCCCATGTCCATATTTCTTTTTTATACCTTTCAAAATTCTCTAGATTTTGTCTTTATGTTTTCGCACTTCCTCAGTTGCTTCTTTTTCCAAATGGTCCAAGGTCACTTGGTCTGTTTATTGTTTTTCTTAAATCTGCTGTATTAATGAGCACACATTTTTATTTGAAGCTTCTCACAGTTTTTCTCATTGAAGTATTTTTTCTTTCCTCTAATTTCTCTCTTAATCTTTTTGCACATCTTCTGCCTGGAAATTCTGTGCTTCTTGCATAATAGTAACAATATATAATTTCTTTCTTATCCTCAATAGTCCACTCTATCATCTTTATGGCTCTTTTTTGGCCTATCGTTTTTTGTGATTTTTGTGAACTGCTACTTCTTTCTACAATAGGGGGCCATCCTCTCCATGGATTTGGCCTAGCCCCATTGTAGGAATGTTTTAGTGTCTTTAGGATTCTACACTGTCATTTTTTCCAGTCCTGGCACCAGTGCGCCTACCAGGATTGGATACATTTTTCTCCTGGGTCTTGTGCACCCAGCTTTTTTATTTTTTAACCTACCTCTGTCCATGATGTATGCTATATAAAATACAGTCTGTATATCAGTGTTGTCATGGTGAGATTTTGTGAAAAATGGGGTCCACCTTGTGAAGGTACTCACCAAGACTTGAGGATGAATTAGGTTCCAGAAATACAATTCCAGAAATACTACTCTCCTTTGCATGCTGACTTATCATCTCAACATCAAAGAGTGGTCAGTGTACTCTTAAGATTCCCATGGGTTGCCAGACTTTTCACTCTACCATAAAGAGGGAGCCCAACTGCCCTGCATAGTAACCTAATTTCTATTGGTGCTAAGAATGACCTCATCTCCTTTGTCACAACCCGAAGCTCATGACCATGGACATGGGTTAAGGATGAACTCTGATTCACATAGATGGGGAACCTGTTCCAGAACATGGGGATCCTCTGAGACACATATCGTTCACATCAACATGTCTTATTTATGACTTTTCCCTGGGATTTTACCAAGGCTGGGGAAAATATAACTAGGATGGTAGTGAGTGAGTTGCTGTTGTTAAAGTAGAGCAAAAGGAGCAGTCACCCTGGATGCAAAGTATTAGGAGGCACAATCACCAGATGCTGATCTGTCTTCACTGCGTTACTGGCATCGAGAAATGAGTGCTGGTATTGCATTTGCAGTCAGAACTGAATTGCTTTAGTGGTGCATGTGTAGCACACACCTAGCAGCTGCTTGTTACAAATGAGGCAATCAGTTTGATACGGTTTAAAAAAGAGAAAAAGAAAGAGAAAATACCTCTTTTTTTTCCATTATCTCACATTTTCTGAAAATATACTTCTTCCAGTTTTCTGTAAGCCCCTCCCCATCATTAATCCTAGCACAGCTAGGGCTGTAACTGAAAGAGTTTCATAAGCATTCTTGCCAGCCTTCTACACAAAAACAATTCCTAGAAGATATCAACAAATACAGCGCAATCTCTTCACAATGCTCTGAGTTCCTCATTCTCCCACTCCATATAGACTTCCCCCAGATTACTATACAGCATAATTTACATTTTTATGGTCTACCCTCAGTCCTCAGAAAATCCGTTAGCATATTTTCATTGAATGCAAGCCCCCCACTTATCATGGTGCAGTGACATAATCAGAACCAAAACTTCCCCTTTTTCTAAATAGTGCAGTATTATTCATTTCTATTTTGAATTACAAATTCATATATAAACAAAATCAGTTTGAGTCCATGTTAGTCTCTCATGAAACACTAAACCTTTACAGTTCTCTCTCAGATGACTGCCCACTGTAGTACCAATGTTCCGACCTTCCCATAATGCATCTGAGACCAGTCTTGACAATTCTTACCTCTTTTTGTTTTATGGCCATCTTCTTCTTGAAAACCAGGATGGGCTTCAAAGGAAATCTTTTATTTGGGTTAGATTTCCCAGGTTTCTTTGTTGCAGCAGCCCTTGTACTATTCCACAGTTTCTTGAATCCGAAAGTCTCCACAGTCATCACCTCTTGCTCAGCATCAAAGAATAGTCCTGGGAAGAATACTTCAAAAATATCAGGGCAGAACAACTTAAACCCAAGAGCCTTCTCTCTGCATCCTTTTATTACTAGGTTAAGTTTACTCATCTGTCTCATTTCAAGGTAGGAATTGTTGTCTGTGAAAGACTCTGTTATTCTCAATCCAGAGTTGCTTTCCCTTATTCCAGAGGTCTTGCAGAACTCTTTCCTTTAATGCATCAGACAGGAATTGGACCAAGCTTGGTCTAGGCATCTTTTGGTTTGATCCCTCTGCCAGAACTGCTCGTTTCATGTATCTCTGTCTATTGAGATATTTGCCTAGTTATAAAATCCACACAGTTTAGGACTTTGGTGTGGCACCTTGCTTGTAAGCTGTTTGTTGAGATCTCTCCTCTCCAGGCAAGCTGCTATATGAGCTATAAAGAAAGCAAAAAGGCGGGAAAGATAATGAATGAAGGTAGAACTTTTTTGTAGGAGAGGAGTAGATGTCTAAAAGAAGGTACATGACAAATAATAAAAGGGAATTGTCGATATTAACCCAGAAAAGAAGAAACATGACAGTCAAAAAGGACAGCATGGCTGAAGCTTAGCATTTCTCTACCGCTAACAGAAAGATGTCCAGACTATGGGAGAAAATCAACAAGCTATACTCAAACATGGTCAAGATCAGTGTATTATATAAAAAAAGTGACAAAAAGTGAAGATGGTAGCAACCATATCAAGGCATTCCAATTGATTTAAAAGTGCTAAAAGTAGTGGAGAAGGAGGCAAAACAATGATTACTGAACCCACAGGCAGTAAAAGAAGTCTTAGAAGAAAGATTACATGAACTGGAAGATATATATATATATATATATATATATATATATATATATATATATATATATATATATATATATATATATATATATATATATATATATATATATCTATATATATATATATATATCTATATATATATATATATATCTATATATCTATATATATATATATATATATATATATATATATATATATATATATATATATGTGTGTGACTAAACAGTCACAGCCCTTAAGGCCAAACATAATGCCAGACACACTTGTTATAGGTGACTCCATAGTCAGACACACTGAAGTCCCACTCACCAGACTGAACAAGGAGAGGGTCACAGTAAGCTGCCTGTCGGGCGCTAGAATCCGCCACATAACACAAGCACTCAGGTCACTCCACAGCAAGTACAAGTATGACTCAGTCATTGTCCATGCCGGTGTGAACGACCTGAGACGTACCTCCCTGGACTACATGAAAAGAGACATAGAGGAGCTCTCAGATTATGTAGCCCAGGCCGGTATGACCCTGACCCTGAGCAGTATCCTACCCTCACCAAGAATGATGCCACAATACAGAGACAAAATGATCAGCTTTAATAATTGGCTTAATTACTGGTGTCATTCTAAGGGGATCCAATGTCTGTCTGCCTGGGATGACATGCTTGACAAGCCACGCTGCTTTGCAAGGGACGGCTTGCACCTGTCACCCCTGGGCTTCCGGATATTGGCAAAGGCTCTTGCCACCCCATAGTGCCTTTTTTAGGCAAGGCTCAAATGATAAACCTACCGCCCTAGAAAACAAAAATGGAGAAAATCTAAGGGTAATACTGCTCAATGCCAGAAGTCTAAACCTCAAGATGCACGCCCTCGAAGCCCTCCTCAGTATGGAGAACATCGATGTCTGTGCTGTGACTGAAACCTGGTTCAAGGCTCCTGAGAGCACCCCAGCACTATCAGGTTATACCTCATATCATGCGTTCCTGGCCCCAAAATCCGGACCGAACCACAAAAGGAGGGGGAGTATCCATATTCATAAAGGATACCCACACCTCCAGGTTAGTGGCAACGCACGAAGCATCGGAGACCATCCAGGTGCAATTAACCAGAGGTAAAACTGCCCTACAGTTTGTAACATGCTACAGACCACCTTCTCAAACTCAGGAAACCCACACAGCCTTCCTGAAGACACTGGAGAGTATGAATGTCTCTCCAAACACCATCATATTGGGTGACTTCAACTACCCAAACATAGACTGGGAACATTACTCAAGCCCCAACACCCTAGCCCAAAGGTTCCTTGAGTTCATAAACTCAAATGCTATGGAACAACTAGTCACCATTCCCACAAGAGGAGAAAATATACTAGACCTGATCATCACAAACATGGGGACAAAATGCTCCACACCGAAGTATATCCCTCATTGGTGAGATCAGACCATAAATTAATCTCACTGGAGATCCACATCCCGCCCCCACCCCCAGCAAAAAAGACCACAGTGAAGAACTTCTCAAAAGCAAACTTCACACTTCGTAAGACTGGAGTGGTATCCTTCAAGGCCCCCGAGCCAGTGGAAACCACAACCCACGCTGCTGAAACCCTTACAAATGCCTTCTACGAGCACCTCCAGGAATGTATGGATCAAGCAATCCCTAATAAAATCAAGACCCTTTCCACCAAAGGCAGGCGCCCGGTCTGGTGGACTCCAGCCATAAACAAACTCTACAACTAGAGGAGAAAGCTACTACATGACAGAGCAAAATCCCTAAATGGGAAGGCATCTCTGATCAATACTAGCAAAAAACTACGATCACTCATAAAATCATCCAAGGCCAACTTTGAGAGAAAAATCGCTAATGACACAAAAGACAATCATAAAGCCTTCTTTAGCTATGTTAGAAACCTGGGTGGAAACTCCCAGATATGCTCAGAATTAGTCCAAAATGATAAAAAAAATCACTGAACCCACAGACACTGCCAACATACTGGCAGACAGGTTCAGTGCAAATTTCTCCCCTCCCTCCCCCCCAAAAGGAGAAATATCTATCCCACCAGAGTCTAGCCTCCCAAACATCTCAAATGCCCAGGTGAGAGCTGCTCTCTCTAAAGCAAAAAACACAGCATCAATGGGACCGGACGGTGTCCCCGGCTGTGTGCTACACGAACTCAATGAGGAACTAAACCCACACATAAGGCTGCTGTTTAATCTTAGCCTTACTACAGGATACGTACCCAAAGAATGGCGTACGGCAACTGTGGTCCCACTCCACAAAGGCGGTGCTTCTACGGACCCTGGAAATTACCGCCCCATAAGCTTGACGAGCCTTGTCTGCCAAGCTATGGAGAGGATCATAATGGAACTCATAAATAAAGACATTGGGGACCTACAGACACTGGATCCTACCCAATTTGGCTTTGTCAAGGGCAGATCCTGCCTCTTGAACTTGGTCGACTTTTTCAAACAGTCACTAAGGCCATTGATGAGGGTAAGGCAGTTCACACAGCCTACCTTGACCTAGCAAAAGCGTTCGACACAATACCCCACTCGGGCATCATAGAAAAGCTCACCAGCTTAGATGTAAACCCATATGTCACAAGATGGGTTGCAAACTGGCTCAAGGACAGAACACACAGGGTTAGAGTTGCTAGTGCCATGTCAGACTCTAAGCCGGTCACGAGCGGTGTCCCACAGGGCTCAGTCCTGGGCCCCCTCTTGTTCGGCATTTATTTTTCTGAAGTGCAGGCAAACATAGGGGGGATTGTGGCTGACAAAATTTGCAGATGACTGCAAACTGGGCACCATAATTGACACTCCATCAGACACAGACATCCTCCAAAAAGGTCTCATATAAATAGATAACTGGTGCCAGAGCCATGGCCTTAAGCTAAATGCCAAAAAATGTATAGTCATACCCTTTGGGAAAAACAAGGTAACCCCTAATTACCACATAGGTGGTAATCCATTAAACACGGAAGAAGTTATCAGGGACCTGGGGACCCAAGTTGACAGTAACCTCTCTTTTGACACTCACATTGCCAAAGTGGTTAGGAAGACCTTCTACATTGCCCACATGATCATGAAGGGATTCACATCCAGATCAGGAGAGGTCATTGTACCCCTGTACTCTTCACTTATCAGACCAATGATTGAGTACAACACCCCATTTGGAATATACCTTACCCGACACCTGCAGCAGTTGGAAAGACCCCAAAAGTTCCTCACCAAAAGGATAAAGGGGCTCAAACATATGTCATACGATGCCCGACTGAAGAAACTCCAGCTCTATTCAGTCGCATACCGTCTGCTCAGAGGTGATCTGTGCCTGACATACAAGGCCATGTCCAACCCGGAATTAATGGACATGCTCCACCTCAAAAAATCCAAATCCACCAGAGCCACGAGAGCAAGAGACTTAAACCTCAACACGGATATAAATAGGACGTGCTGGAGGGACAGATTCATCACCCAGAGACTCCCTACACTATGGAACAGAATCCCAGTCCATGTGAGGCAGAGCCCCTCACTGACTCTGTTCAAGAGAAATCTTGACAAGTGGATGGGAGATCGTAGGTTTACCCCGGGAATCATCTCTGTATCACTGCTGGACAGAGGCACAGCAAACTAATGGGTATAGTATTCTCATCCTAAGGGGTGGTGAAAGCCACACACACTCTGGCTAGGCTTATAAATGCCCTAGGGCAGATAGGTTCATAGGTTCATACTAGGCTATGAACCTATATATATATATATATATATATATATATATATATAGAGAGAGAGAGAGAGAGAGAGAACCTTCAGATTACAAATGTACCAAAAGGTTTGGAAAGAAAGGATTGTCAGCAATTTTGTTATAGATCAGCTAAGCAACTGGTTGGGACTAATGAAAGAGTTAGTAGAAAGGCCGCACAGCATTTTCTTCTCCAGAAGACCAACACGCAAATTCCCTTGCTAGTTAATATTAAAATTACAAAATTATTCACTTAAGGAACAATTATTAGACTTATTCTGGGAAAAGGGGAAAAAAAATGACAGTTGGAGAACAGCAAGTCATTGCTAATCATGACAACTTGACTGGAGCTACACTGAAGAGAAGCAGTTCAAACCATATTTTAAACTATGCAAGGAGCTCACACCCTCTGTTTTGGACTGATTATTCAGCTGTTTTTAAAATCACTCACTAAACGCCATACAGTTCACCTCCCAAGTCTCCAAACCTCATGCAGGATAAACTTTTCTTACCAAACTAGCAGAGTGTTAAGTATGAGTGAAACACTCGGATAAGTAAAGAAAGAAAATAAAAAAAAAAAAAAAACTTTAAACGTTTATTAAAATAGTGTGTTGAATAGGTATAGTCAACATTATTTTATAAATTGGCCCAGAGGGTATTAAAACACCATAAGCTCCACACTAAAAGACAGACTGAAAACACGATCTATAAAAACAAAGAATTTATTAATCAGGTTAAGTGCTTTCATCCCTATAACGACTCTGAGACTTCTTCAGCAAAAATACCAAACCACACAAAATTGTTAAAACCTTAATTAATCTTAATTAAACAACCAAGCCCCCATACTTAATAAAGAAACAAACATACAGCACTTAAAAAAATCACTATTGAATGATCATACCATTTCACACAAAAAAACTTGTTAAAATATTGACACAAAAAATATTATACCACAACAAAAGAAATGTCATTATATGTTTGTATATTTAAAAATGTGTAAGTGTACAAAATATGATTATATGTCTATAGCCCTCTTTTTTTAATATTAGTAGCAATGAGAAATTCTCATTACATCCTGGTATACTAGTAGAATTAAACTTAATTATCCAAAATAATTCCCTTCTTTCTATTTGAAGTTCCCACCACCCTCCCACTGGACTTTGTGGCACTACTACTAAAATCCCCAAATTTAAATTTTGTAAAACCCTGACATTCTAGGGTGTGTTTGTAAAGGGAATTGTTCATATTTCATTTTGAAATAGCATATAAATGCTCATAAATCCTTGTTCTAAATCTTCTTTCTATTTTCCCCACATAATTTCCACAGGTTTGACAGACAGAAATATAGAATACACCCTTAGTATTACAATTACCTCTTTTTAACCTGACCTTTTTCGTAGTTCCTTTTAAGTTACTACTACCCACATCTAAAATAAATGAACATTGTTTACAACTACCACACTTGGTTGAGTCTTTCCACTGTCAAAGGGGGGGGGGAGGTGTACACAGGTATGTTCAAATAAATATTTAAAAAAAAATTCCAGCTTTATAAATAAAACAAAGTCCTTGACCCAACATCCCTATTATATCTAGATTACCCTTGAATATAATCCAGTTCCTACAAATGATTTCTTTAATTTCCTTCTCACCTTTACCATAGGAAATAACCATACTCCTATTAAAACTAAGACCCCTAACATTAATTTTCCTTAAATGGTTTATCGAACCATTACTACCTAGAAGTGGTTTATATGTAGTTCCCCATCCTGCAGAAACCTTATCAGTAATAGAAGTTAGTAATTTTAAAGGATAGCCTCTAATTCTGAACATTTCTGTGATAGTTTCCATTTCCAAATTAAAATTAACCAAATCAAAGCACACACTGGCTGCCCATACAAACTGACCCATAAAAATGTTCCTTTGTGTATGTCCAGGATGTGTCCCTGCAGGGGGACAATTTTGTTTTTGGGGGAGGGGTTGAATATTGTAGAAAATTCTTTATCAGTACTATTTGTTTTATAACTAATGTTATGTTCTTTGTCTCGTTACTATGCTGTTCAGTAATTAAAGTAAAAATAGTAAACTACAGCCAAATGTTACAAACATTATATTACTTACTTTAGATTGCCTCACAGATGTCTTCTAGTTGTATGTTTTCTCTCTTTTGATGTTATTCTGCTCATTAACTTATTTGTTAATGTACATCACAATCACTCCTCAGCAAAACTTACTCTGTGATAATGACACAAGTACTACTTATGTTCTGAGCTCTGTAAGACTTAGAAACTACTGTGTATTTTCTTCAGTAGACTGCACCCCTGAAGGTTACATGTCTGCAGTAAATGCACAGGAGTAAAGTCCTGTTTCCAGTGCTAAGAGTACATGGTTTGAATCTTTCTATATTCCTTTTCTTACTATGTGACCTTGATCAAGTCATGTATCCAGGCAGTGCTTTGGGGCTATTGGGAATTGGAGCTAGACTCCCTAGTGGTCTCCTAGACTGCATGCTTGGCAAGTTTGTAAATTTAGAAGTTATGTACTTACCATAACTTGGCATCTGTGTTGTCCGTTTTCATTCTTGCTCACAAATGGGTTCAATTTTGAACCGTGGATCCAACTCGGCCACATACAGAATATTTCGGATCCAGTCCTCAAGCTCATCCCTCTATCCATCATGCTCTATTCTCTCCCTAACTCCTCAGATTGAGTTTGTGGCGTAATCTTCCAATTTATAAAAGAGATAGAAAAAGACACAAGAAAAGGTTAGAGCTCAACTCTGGAACTGAAAGGGTCCAATACCGTCTAACAGAGTTTACATTACCATTTCAACAGGGCTGTTCATCGAACGTCCTTATGTCGACACATTGCACCAGAATATCAACATCTCGAATAGCCACAAAAGTGATTCTTTCCCATGGAAAAAAATCGCTTGGCCGTTGTCTGGAATTTGCCATTTGCTCCACTGTAGTGTGATCTCAGAGTTGGTATATTTAAGTAGGGTGAGTGTGTGGGGCACAGACCCCCACATCAGGGGGTGTGGGGGGAAGCCCCCCACTTCATTGTGTCTGTTTTTTTTTTTTTTTTTATTGTTGGCTGTTAGAGACATTGGTATTCCAGTATGTATGTGTCGACATAAGGGTGTTCAATTAACAGCCCTGTCGACATGGTAATATAGAGCATCTAACAGGTACTTCTGGATAGACAAGGCTGGGAGATGGATGGAAGGGAAAGTGAGGAAGAATGAAAATGGACAACACACAGTGAAAGAGCTTTTCCCAACCCATTCAGTTCCTGTGAGAATAAGTCACAGAGCCATCATCCTGGCAGCCATTAGGGCATTTTTATGGATGTGGCCTAACCCCACCCTCTTATGGTAAAATAAGCATTGCATTACCACAGAGGGACAACCTGTGTTATTACTACAGAGACATGCCTGCTACCTGATACGACACACCTGCGCTTGGTGAAGCAGTATACACCACTTCCCTGGAGCACCTGGTCACCACAGGGGCAATAGCTACAACTCCCCTCCAAGGACAGCATGTAGATGCAAGTTGTACATCTGTCACCTGTCAGTCCCTGGCCTATCCAGCTTCCCAAGATGCAGATCAATCTCAGGTTGTCTGAGTCACAGCCAGCGGTAGCACATCATGGAGACCAGGATCTTTCTTGTGTTTTTAACAAATTGCCCATTATGAACAACTCATGATTTGCACAGAAATAAAAAAATACTATATGAGTTTATATCAGGCAGATCACACTAGTACCTGAAAATATCTTGAAACACCTAGGATTTCATCTAGAAAGCCAGAGTAATATTATTAGTATATCATTCTGTTCTACATGTATTTAAATCAGTAACCTTTTGAAATGTTGGGACCCACTTTAGCAAGTGCCATAACATGGAGATAATAATAATGGCTGAAAAAAATATAGACGTAACATACACTAGGTCCAGGACTGCCATCTCCTGGAATATTCTCTTTTCCCAAGATATAGTAATCTCAGAGTTGGTATACATAAATTTAGGTATGCCCCTGAAAAAAAAAATATATATATATACATAGAGAGAGAGAGAGCGAGGGAGGGAGAGGGAGAAGAATGCTGTCCGATGTTCACTTTTCTCCTGCATTTTATATCCTTTTTTCAGTGAGTCAGCACTCAGCATTACAAGTGCCAACATTTCAACAGGGAGCCATATAAATCCCAACTATTATTTGTTTATTGACATCTAGTACTAATGCTTCTTCCAGTAACTGTTTCATTCTTAAAGCTAAAGCTTTTGGAATTTTTCTGGTAATTTATTTGTGTTAATAATTCTAAAACAACTTATGTTGTACCTCATTTGCATAATTTTTATGAAGAAATATTAAAATAAACAATAAGTTCTTTAAAAACTGTGACTGCAGTTTTACAGAGAATGGAAAGTGTTATTAGGCACTAATTTAGAATTAAATTTTTAGAGCATTTGTGTACTTCCTTCCAGTACTTCTACTGTGACTGACTTCTTTCAGATTGCACCAACAAATTGTGGCATTTTTTAAAGATCAGCTAGAATTAGAATTATAGATCTGTGCTCCAATAGGGTAGAACTTCCCATTAACCTAAGAGAGACTGGGGGACGTAACCTATCCTTGAACTTTTAAATTTTCCAGCATGTTGCCTAAGTAATTTCTTAGAGCCACACAAAAATGCTGCCTCAAATATATGCTTGACACCTGCTCCTTGTAAACCATGTCTGACACTTGTCATCTTTATGAGGAAAAATTTAAAGTTTAGGGAAAGGTATATGCATCATAGGTAATAATAATAATAATAATAAAACGTGGTACATAAAATAATTTGGAAAAGGGAATGGGCTGATAATATAAGACTCAGCGTGAGGTCCATTTGTGAATTGCTTAAATTTACAAAGTAAAGAATTTAAATAAAAGTTAAAATTATTATTATTTAGATATACAGTATAAACTCCAAAAATAACTGACACAATGATAAATTTCAGCTAGTTTAAGTTTGGTATCATGAGATGTTTAGTTACTATGATAGTAATTACACAACAGTACTATTAACTGTTAAGAATATTTCTTTACACATATTTAATGTAAGGTTAAGGGGTTTACTATGGCTTAAACAAAGTGCAGCCAGTCAATGTCCTAAAGGTCGAATTCATGGTTTCCAAGGGGTATATAATAGAATCAACAGAGGTCAACCACAAATGATCGAGATAAATTATGCACTCGATCATTTGACAAATGATGTACTGACACTAGGAAGGGAAGTCGCGCTTCAGTGAGGAACAGGGAATTAGCCCATTTCCTCACTTAAGTGCCATCTCTGAGTTGGTATATTTAATATGCAGGGGGTGTGGGGGAGTGCATCCCCTTTCAAAACAGTAGAATTAACGTACCGTTGACTGTAGAGTTCAACGGTACATTAATGTGCATAGCAGGAGGCGAGTAACTTCACCTTCTGCTATGTCGAATACATTGAACCACAGTGGTTGATGTATTCATTTTCACTTTGGTTTCAGCATTTTGGGTCGACATTTTACACAGTCAATCAAAGCTGATTTGAAATTTCCATAGTAAACCGGGAAGGCTGTAATGAAACTGATAGTATCCTTTACTATGAGCTTGTTAAGAAGATGTGCAGCAGTTTTATTTTTTGACCACATTTTAATCCATATAAAGGCTCAAACAGATTAATTAATGGAGGAATTCAAAATCTTGTAGAGGTAATAGCCTTGAGAAATAAGGCTGGGTAGGATTCATTAACAATGAACCCCACAAAGTAGGGCTGGTATGCAGCAGAGCTGCATATCACAGAACTGTGTGAATTAGTAAGATTGACATATAATGATATAAATTGTATTTATTATTTGAAATTATTTTTATTTTATTTTTTTATTTTATTTTTATTGTTTTTATTATTTATAAATACATTATATAAATTCTCTTCACATACAATGATTGATATACACTCATTGCAAGCATTCCTTGCCCTGGAGGATGCTGAAATTTGTGCAGTCACTGAAACCTGGTTCAAAGCTGTGGACAGCACACCAGCCTTACCAGGTTACTCATCCTATCATACTTTCAGACCCCAAATGGAGGGCTACAAAACCAAAAGAGGTGGAGTTTCAATATTTATCAAAAACATGCAAACCTCCAGGCTGGTCAAACAGTATGACACACATGAGACATTCCCAAGTGCAGTTAACTGTTGACAAAACACCTATTCAAATCATAGCTACCTACAGACCCCCAAACATGACTCAGGACACCCACTCCACCTATGTGGACTTAATAGAATCCATCAAGATTCAATGCTCTACCCTCATCCTGGGTGACTTTAACTACCTAACCATAGAATGAAAGACCTATTCTAGTACAAACATGAATGCCCAGAGATTCCTCGAATCCGTCAATGCCAGTGCATTGGATCAGCTAGTCCTCACCCCTGTGAGAGGTGAAAATATCCTGGACCTGGTCCTAACCAACATGAGTAGCCACTGTAGTACCCCTACAGTGTCATCCTCCTTGGTAAGAGCTGACCATAAAGAGATCACTTTTGAAGCCACCATCTCCCCAACCCCCCCCCCCCACTTGCCAGGGTCAAACAAAAAAACTTTTCCAAAGTTGACTACAATATCCACAGAGCAAGTATAAGCAACTTTACAGCCACTGTTCCTTCAGCTGGAACTAGCACTAATGTCCAAGCCTACACTAAAAAAAAAAACTATATGACCACCTACATAGCTGTATGGATTCAGCAATACCCGACAGGACCAAATCATCTTCCTCAAAGAAGAGTAAACCTGTCTAGTGGACAGCAGGAATAAACAAACACTATATAGTAAAAGGAAAAATTTTGCTGTCCAGGACCAAGAAGGAGCAGGTGCCAAGTTGGAAGCAATCTCTCATTTGTCTGAACAAGCAAATAAGATCACTGGGAAATCCTCTAAGGCTAGCTCTAGTCCAAATTAGCCACATCCACTAAGGACAGTCACAAGGTCTTCTTCACATATGTCTGCAGTTTGAAAGGTAACACACAAATCTGCTGTGAAGTGGTTGTCAATAACATCACATACACAAACTTCACAGATATAGACAACCTGCTGGCAGACAGGTTCAGTGAAAACTTCACCCCCATTCCCCCATCAGTAAACCAGGACATTCCCACCACCTGCCCCCCTCCACTAATCACCAGTGAGCAGGTCTTTAATGCCCTCTCAAAGTAAAAAAATAGAGTCTCCATGGGACGAGATAACATCCCTGGCAATATCCTACATGAACTCATGCATGAGCTCTCAGCTCCATTAGGCAGCCTATTCAACCAAATCCTGAGCACCAACTTCCTCCTAGCTGAATAGAGGACAGCCACTGTCATCCCTCTATACAGAGGTGGAGCTTCCACTGACCTAGGCAATTATATGCTCATCAGCCTAACTAGCCTGATCTGCAAGGCCATGGAACGCATTACCATGGACCTTATAAACAAGGACACTGGCAACCTCCAGACACTTGACCCCACACAGTTTGGTTTTGTCAAATGGAGGTCATGCCTGTTAAACTTGGTTGACTTCCTGAAAACAGTCACCAAAGCCATGGACAAGGGGAAGACAGTGCCCACCACCTACCTTGACGTAGCCAAAGCCTTCAACACTATTCCCTACTTGGGCATAATAGATAAACTCTCCCAGCTAGGCATCAACCCATATGTTACCAAATGGGTAGCTAACTGGCTCAGTGATAGAACCCACTCAGTCAAAATAGGGGAAGCCAACTCTAGTAGTAGATCCATAACGAGCAGTGTACCCCAAGGATCAGTTTTGGGGCCTCTACTGTTTGGGATACACTTTGCTGAGGTGCAAGCTAAAACTAGTGGTCTGTGGCTGACCAAGTTTGCAGATGACTGCAAGCTTGGGTGCTGTCTTAAATTCCCTTGGTGATGTGAACATCCTCCAAGAGGGCCTTACCCAAAGTAATGACTGCTGCCAGAAGCATGACCTCAAACTGAATGCCAAGAAATGCATCATTATCCCCTTTGGGGAAAAAATGGTGTCCCCACTACTATTCACATTCATAACAATGTACTAAGTATGCAATCAATCATGAGGGACTTGGGCGCCCAGGTTGATAGCAAACTGACTTTTGACCACCACATTGCCTCTGTTGTATGGAAGGCTTTCTACATGTCCCAAATCATAAATAAGGGTATTTCATCCAGGAACAAGGAGGTCATAACATCTCTGTACTCCTCCCTTATCAGACCCATTATCAAGTACAATGCCCCTTAGGCATGTAAATTGCCAAACACATGCAGCAGCTGGAGAGACCACAGAGGTTCCTAACTAGGAAAATCCAGGGTCTCAAATACCTATCCTATACAGACAGGCTAAAAGCCCTGTCTCTATACTCAGTCTCATGCAGACTTCACAGAGGTGACCTGTGTCTGGCATGCAAGGCCATCTCAAACCCAGCTTTGATAAAGTTGCAGCATATCCATAAGTCAAACTCCACTCACACAACCTGCACACAAGGCTTTAACCTGAACTGTGACATTAATAGAACTTCTTGGCAGGATAGAGTTGTGTCCCAAAGTCTCCCTCATTTGTGGAATAGACTCCCTGTTCTGTCAAGCAGAATACTTCTCTGGCCCTCTTTAAGAGGAACCTGGACAACTGGATGGGAAACAGAAAGTACACCACTTGGACCTCACCTGTGTCCCTGCTGGACAGGAAACAAAAAGAAAAAACAATGACTAAACCTCAAAAAACACAATTTACCAGGCGGAAACAAACTGGTAAAATGGCACGGACTGTTTATTATTGTAAGCGCTTTCGGCTGCAGTGATGTACAGCCTTCATCAGACAAGATACAAAATCTATGACAACCTGCAACACTTAAATAAACTAATTCATCCTACAACTCGTGACTTAATTACCCTATCAAAAAACACAATTAAACATATAAAGTCTTAACATTAATATTAAATATACTTATTTTAAAGAAGCAATTACTACCAGCAATTATTAGTTACATTTATAAATAGCATTTATAAAAGATGTTCACTTCCAATAAACTAGAAAAAGGAAAAAGAAACTTTTCACAAAATATAAAATAAAAATGAATCATAATCAAGTAAAGATAAACACACACACACATATATATATATATATATACTAACAATTCAGATTTGACTTAGTTTGCACATATTACATCGATTTATAAAAAGTTTAAAAACATAATTTAGTATAAGACGTGAATTAATACATTACTACCCCTAAAAATTCACCCTCAGAATCTAATTACTTATCTACATAGGGCTTTAAGCTTGAGAATACATTTAATAGAAGCAACATCATTCAAGCCTGGAGGCATCTGAGCAGATGTTCTAATTTGCCAAAACAGTTCCTGCTCTTCTAGATAGAGCTGCCATGGGCCCCCTCTAACATCGATGTTGACCTGATGGACAACCGTGAACAGAAAGTGATGTTCTGGATAATCAAAAATGTGCCTGGCAAGTGCATTAGTCAAATCCTTCCTTCCTATGGCATATAGATGTTCATATATTCGCTTTCTTAACTTTCTCTTGGTTTTACCGATATAAAAAGAGGGGCATTTCTCACATACAGCGACATATACCACCCCACATGATTCACAATTATAGTTATCATTGATGAAATAACGTTTCTTATTGATATTAATTTTATTACTAGGTAAGACATGCTTACATTGAGGACACATTCCACATTTTCGCATACCAACTACTTTTTGTTTACTAGTAGCCCTACATCTTTCAACAAGACCTTTTAAATTAAGGCCCCTTCTATATGCAAAAACTGGGTGTGTACCAAGTGATTTGGCCAACACTCTATCTTCTAGAATAATATTCCAGTTTTTAACTAAAATGTCCCTAATGGTTTGATAATCCCTGCTGTACAGGCTAAACTTTGAGGGAACATGGGCGAAATTCTTAGCTAGGCTTATAAGGGTCTCCAGGCCAATAGCCTAGTATCATCCTTTGAAGCTATGAACCTATGAGCTAACATCTTGTACACATTATTACCCATATTATTACACATTATTACACAGTAATACTTAATTAAATAATAATTATTATTATTATTATGTTTGCATTATAACCCAAAGCATTGCATAGAACGCATGTAAATGGTCCCCTCCAGGCCACACCTCTGAAATGTGATTTTTACTCAAATTTTATCGCTGTCCTTCTTAATCCCTCATAAAACTGATGCCTTTTGAAGAAAATGTGATTAATTACAATTAGTAAATAATGACAAATTATGTTGGCAACATTTATTAAGAGCTGATAAATGCTGGGAATTAATTATTTCATTTCTATTTCCTGTGTTTTGAAGTCCAAGTAAAGTAAAATTAAACAGTGCACCTATTTTTAATGAGTGTCTTTATTTTTAAATTAATTGTCATGTCACTATTATGTATATTACTGATAATATGGTGGCTGAAATTATTTTGATGAAGTCTTTGTATGACAGATGAAAGCATGTAATGTTTTAACCAAGTATATTTTACTGGTTACTTCTGCATAGTTATATTTCTCTCTTATACTTCTACTAATTCACTCGCTCTTCAACATGATAATACTATGAAAATTGTAAAGTGCAAAGTGTTCTGTGTTAGTACATTATTTATAAGGGATTCCATGATTCCTAAGTTGAGTGTGAGTTTGATGTTTTGATACTTTTGCTTTCAACCAGCACTTACTTGAAAACTCTTTCCTATTTATCTCTTTTGAAATGGAACCTTTCTTTTTGTGTATGCGTGTAATGCCTGGTATTTAGCTGAAATGACACCATTTCAGATGAGTCTACCACCTTGTTTAGCAAACAAAATAAATAAAATAAAAATACAAGATGTTTCCTGACAGAGAATTTGTGTCTGCTCATTTATTTATTTATTTTGCACTGCTACCATAATCATCATAAGCACCCACTCATGAGATCTCAGCTTCTTTTGCAACATAAATAGAACATGTTGAAGGGCTAGATATATATTCCAGGTCTATATTATATATTCGAAGTTTCAAAACTTCAAACCTCATATGTTCATCAACATATGAGTGAATTTTGAAACTTCAAAAATATAATAAAAAAATGAAAAAAAAAACTTACCTGAACGCTCTGAGCTGGGGGGCAAGTCTCCCTGCACCCTCCATGTGGGGGGCTGCCCCCCCACACCCCCATACTTAAATATACCAACTCCAAGATCACACTTCAGTGCAGAAAAGGGAAATTTCCCATTCTGGGCCGTACAGAGCCGTTGCTTTTAACCTTCAAACTTTTCAAAGTTCGATCATATGGTGTCGACAATATGACATTCGAACTTTGAAAAGTTTGAATAATTAATAGGGACCCTGTATTCCACAGAATATCACTTTTTTGGAATCATATTATCACATAAAGAAAATCACTTCTCTTTCATTATTCAAATGTAATCTGGACAAGTGGCTGGGACAACATGTAAATGTTCTACTCACCCTCTGGGTTATCTGCAGTTAAAATATAAGAGCCAAATACTTCATGGAAATGTATGGCTGGGCTTCTAAAGGTCCTCACCATTCAAGAGCCTAGTAAGTACCTATGAACTCATGGACCTATGAAAAATAAGAAAGACTAATTTCCTTTTACATGACCTCTGGTCAACACTGAAGTTCCAGAAAATAAATGCTGAGTTTGTTATCTACTACTGGCTGTTAAGGTATCAAGGAAATGTAATAACCCTCGAGTACGGTAAGGGAATCGCCCCCAACCATGAGGCCCAGATACAATGAATACAATGTATATAAAATGTAAATAAAAAACATATAATTTCTTTTGAACAGACAATCAACAGAACAGAAAAAATTCTAACTACGAAGTAGAAAATAATTTTAAACTCAGTAGTAAATGGTTATCCTCTGAAAGCTCCAAAGTCTGCTCATAACTACCATCATTTTAAACAAGTTTAAATGTAATACAAACCACATCATCATCTTAACATTAAAAATGTGCAGCTGTATAAGAAGTTACAGTAACAGCAGATGTTACTGTTGCTGTAACCCAGACTACTGGAATGTCTTACGCTGAAGGTCCAAATGTACAGCCTGACCTCCAGGGCTCAGCATCCTTATTCCTCCAAGCATGACAAATGTCTTCGCTTCCTGGACATCATGATGTCTCTAGTATGAAACAGGCATCAGTTCACACCACATTAGATCTTTCTTGATGCAGTTTACACCGTACCATCACAGTATCAGCATCCATAGTATAGCATGGTCTCACCTGCTCTGAAGTTCAGGACAGATAAATGCCTCATTAAAAACTTCTTATGCATTTTTCCTAGTGGTTCTTACATAGACAATTTGTAGTTAGAATGCAGTTCTTATTTATTAATGTTAAAAATATATCAGGACACAAGAAGGGTTGCTGTTCTTAAAGCAGACAAATCCTCCACAAAACCTTTCATAATCACTGTATGTTTTGTTTAAAGTATGACATTGAGGAATGTACTGTCTATCAGGGGTTCAGTCCTAAAACCCTACAAAGTAGGCAACATTCCCTTCAGCACTACTTGGACTGCAAGAAGTTGAAAGCCTTCACCTGGTCCAGGATGGTGTCCTTAGATTTGTGTTCAGTTGCCAACATTTTCCCTATAGAGAATCATCATATGAAGGCAGAAAAGGACATGGGTGATGTTGCTCAGGAGAAGGATATCCAGGGGTCAAGGTGAGTGTGTAGGACCTGTTGTGGCACTTTTGCACACTCCTTAGACAATGTATGTGTTTTTCCTTCAAATGATGACCCTTTGGAGGCAATCACACCAAAGTATCCTAATACTTTCCACCAAGCTAATGACCAGGCTTCATCTTAGGGTGTGGGTGCTCACTCCTGGGCAGCCATTACTGAAGTACATTTCACAGTTACTCAAGGGTAGAATTGGATACCCACTACCTTATGAAGGAAAACATCACTGGTTGTGAACTGGAAGTCACATATTCCTGTACAAATGTTAAGACTTCCAAGGCAGACTTTCCTACTAAAATGACCAAAGAGAAGAAACACAGGTCATAAGAGTCAGGCTCTCTGCAGATGTGTGCATCCTTCATTTCTTCCCAACCTCAGCCCTCCCTGAACATTGGATCACTCTAGCTCAAGGTTTCTTACAAGTTCTGCAAAGCCTGCAGCTAAATACAGGTGCATCTCTATATGGAGTCCTTTCTGGAAAATGAGAGGGAGCATATCCCTGTAAAGGTTGAAACAGACTTCGTGGACAATGAACATCACCTTGATTACTTTTTTCAGATGCCTCCCACCCCTTAGGATATGATACTGATGCAGAAGACATTTATTCCTCATGGAATAAATCTGATTGGGACAGTCTCTTAGCAGAATGAAAGAGCATTTCAAATGAGAAGCAAAGGAGGCCTCAGAGGCACAGAAGCAATACTTTGACCTACTGGGACTACATGCTCCTAAAACTGTAGATATTCTTTCTGCATTGGAGCTCTGGGGGATGCCTTCTTTGCACCCCTCCCCCAAGGAACATGACAACCAACCCCTTTCTGAGAAAGCAGGCAAGTTTGATGGGGGTCAAAATTACATGGAAAACAACATGCTAGATCAGTTCAGGCAGAATGTTTATACAGATGCTACTCAAGTCTTCAGAGCTATTAACTGTCAGACATATATGACTAAATATCAAATAATTTAATTACATCAAAAGAGGCCCATTCTGATGTTGGCCTGAGGGAAAAAAAGAGTTCCCGGACTACAGGTCAGTTGTTAAAACACTCTATTTAGAGTGGTTATGATGCTAGGGGGTGAAGCACCTATGGGTTCTGTAATCAGAAGGCATGCCTAGCTAAGGCTACGACCACTGTTAGAAAATATCTAAGCGCAGCTTCTCAGTATAACTCTACACAAGGAATTGCTGTTTAAGGACCTTGCAAGTGAAACTTCCAAGAAAATGGAAGAGAGGGGCAAAGTTATGCAGGTATTTCACCCAACCATACAAATGAACCCTCTAAACCAGGACCTTGCTACTGCATGGACAATACAGATAATGATAAGCATATATGCATACTTAATAGACAAATATATGTAAATATCTGGTAAGCACATATAGACACTATCAGTGCAAACCTTTTTAACATGGTGTATACTTGGACAACATGGAGTACCATATAAGCATCTTTGGGTTCAAGTTATTACTATCATTATTTACATATATATTTATATTTATAATATTTCTATTCTAATATTTTCTCTAGTATAGTGCAGCCGACTTGTCTGAGGAGCCATTCCTCACTTGTTTGGTGACTAAGCATGTGAAATACTGCTCTACAATCCATCCAGGTTGGCTATGCATAATATATGTATGCATATTTGCATAATCTTTTATTAAACAAATATAAATACATGCAGATTGGTAGCAGACAAACAGAAGGCATCAGGGCTAATATCTGTAGCATTATGTAAGTTTTTATTTGATGCAGTATATACTTTATCTGAGTCAGGTTATTAACAGAAATATTAATGTGGCATATATTCACAACTTGGCATAAAAAAATAAATCATGCTTTCGTGCTTGACCACTGAGTTGACATGGCATTCCTGACTTACGTGCTTTGCTGTCCTATGATCTATTTTTTTTTATCATGCTACAGCTTGGACACTTCCTGAGATATTTACATAAAATATTCAAATATGCATAAATAGCATATTTATTGCTAAACAAGTACAAATATCAGCAAAGCAATGGAATTTAAATATTAGCTGTCTTTGATACTTTTTCCCAGCAGTATGTAATCTTTCAAATGACACCATGAAGTAACATCAGCTCTGTCCAGATCACATTAATAGAACTATTCAACTCTGTCTAGATCATGTTACCAACATACAACTATTCACATGTAGTTTTTTTGACCTGCAGGCAGTGTTGGACACAACACACATTGAAATAAGGTTTAGTCCCATGTGAGTGAGTGGCGATGTATAGAATTATGTATATGCTTTTTGAATGCACATGCTTCCTATATGTATATGTCCTTAGAGTATTTGTTCACAATTAGATATGGTTATTTATATATAAGTATTATATTGTATAGTTTTCAATGTAGTTTCTATTGGACAAGTGCATAGTTTTAGGTAGGTGGCGATGTACATCAGTATGTGTATGCCTTTAAATGCATAAGTTTTTAGAGTATTTGTTTATGATTAGATATGGTTCCTTATGGATAAGTATTTTTTATACATTTAGTATTATATTATGTTATATTGAATTCTATATATTTTTATTGAATGAGCTGTATTGTTTTAGATAAATCTATATGTCGTGGACATCATTAAGATGTCACTTTTATGATGTATGAGATATACCTTTAAATATTCATTAGATTTTCCCGCTTCTATGACTATTTAAACTAAGATGCAGTGTTTACTATTGGTCTGATGGAGCTATTTTGCGAAAGCGCTAACCGTCACCTTTGTGCACTGAATTAAACCTCATTTTTACTTATCGCTTGTGGATTTTTTATCTTTGGGAAGATTGACTTGTGTTTTTTGAAGTGACCTTACATGCCATCCCTTCATTGCATTGCTCCTGGTTTGTATTTTTTGCTTTGGCGTTATTTTCGTGTGCTGTTTACCAGGAGCATTAACTCCACGTGGGTCTAGTTTTTTCACTTTTAGATCATGTTAATAGACCTATTAACATGGCATGAATTTATAATTTGACATAAGAAAATAGTCACACTTTCTCACTAACAACCTCATTGTGGTTATAAGGCATTTTATGATGGTGCAGTGGTGCAGCAGTAGCACTGTCGGCTCACAGCAAGAGGTTCTCCAGTTCGATTATCGGCTGGGGTGCCTTCTGTGCGGAGTCTGCATGTCCTCCCTGCGTTAGTGTGGGTTTCCTCAGATGTTACAAAAGTATGTGACTGAAGCATTTCTCCCTGGGCCTCTGCTGAAAATTGGCTTTGTTCCAAGTCGGACTTTCCCGGTTAACAAATGTTAAATAAATAAAAAAATTTTAGACCTATGTGCTGCAGAATTAGCCAGTCATAGTGTCCTGAAGTCCTGCATGCATACTGTATCTATGCAAATGTGCATATTGCTAAAGAAGTACAAATATCTGTAAAAGCAGTGGTACTTAGACACCAGATACCACTGATAGATTTTTCAATGCTGTTAGCTTTCATTTGACATTATGGAGTTTTACATAGACTCCTTCTTAGTCAAGATTATAACTACAAATATTAATGCACCATATATTCATAATTAGGCATGAAAATAAATTACAGTTACATTCAAGCAGCTCAAGGAACACCTCATATGGTAGCCAGTGAATGAACCCATAAGTAACTGCCACACAAGAATGCATCTTCTCATCTCACTGTCAGAATAGTGTAGAAGCCATTGCAACACCAAAGCCCATATACATGTCAGCCTCTTAGCACAAGAATCAAGCTCTAAAATAATGGTGGCCAAAAGGCCAAAATCAGGAACATATATTGTATGTTCATACTGAAAAAGTTGATAGAATAATAAGCTTTGCATTAAATGTTTTCTATGAAGCCTATTAAGCCTGAAACATACACATATGTCATTATTCAGTAATTGCAATACTGATTTCCCATAAAACTACAAGTACAACCACAAGGAATACAAGCATGAGGCAAAAAAAAAAATCAGGAACTACTGTAAAATCAGAAACAGATGAAAGTATCCATGCCCCAAACACACTCTTGGCCATCAATTACAGCCACTTGTAAAACAGTGACTGTACAAAGAGTTTAACTGTGATTAAATAAATACAAAAATAAATGCCACACAAGTAATGTATCTGCTCATCTCACTGCTATCACAGTACACTGTAAAACAGATTGCAGTCATCCCCCCTCACAACATACCTCTCAGTCTCACAGCTCATCCAGGAGAAAGCTACAAAATACTGCTGACCAAAGGAGAAAAATCAGAACAAATTACCTTTTTATAATTAGAAAGTTGCCAAACAAATGTGCTTTGCATTTTCAGTTTTACAGAACACTAGTAAATCTGAAATTTACGTCTCTCATTAGGTGGTGACTCCAAACCTACTTTACTTGCCATAAAAAAAGAAACTATACAACTAATAAACCAAAATGTGGCAAGAGTTGAGATCAACTCTGGCCCTGCATGTGAGAGCTCATATACATACACCCCCACAAGTATAGTAAATGGATATGAGTAGCCAACCCATGTCCTATTTTATACTGTACAAGTGCTTGTCATCAGTTGTTAGCTGACAACCTCTAGTCATATGACTACAGACTAGTGGGAAGTAAAAACACAAATATCTTCATGGACAGTTTCTGTCTTACAGGCATGTCTTGTTTATTTTATGTTAGTAAACTAGAAAGAACTATGGGCACTGGTAAGAATGCACACTGCACAAAGCAGAATATGGAGTTTTTTCTGTTAAGTACTGTGATTTATGTGGGATCCGCGGTGGTGCAGCGGTAGCGTTGTTGCCTCACAGCAAGAGGTTCTCCCGTTCAATTCTCGGCTGGAGTGCGGGGAGTACCTTCTGTGTGGAGTCTGTATGTCCTCCCCGCGGTTGGGTGGGCTTTCGAAAGACATGCATAAATGGGCGTGCCTTCGTTGAAGGTTGAACATTGAGCTGGCACCTCGGCATTCGTGAAAATATACTGCCAATCATTAGAAGACCGGAGTTCCGCTGTGGCGACCTCTAACCGGGAAAAGCCGAAAGACAAACAACAACAGCAACTGTGATTTATGTGGGATAGGGGCAGTTGGTAACACCAAATTCAGCCATGCACTAGTAACTTTACTGTGGCTATTTATGTACCATTTATGGTGATCACAGCTGATCATCAGAAGTATACCTGTCAACATCAGAGCAAGAAATCTGGACACAGCAATAAATAAAAAGGGGGACAAAGGGCCAAAAATAGGGACAATATTTAAATACTGCTCTTAAAAATTTAGAAGGGTGATAGAATAACAAGTTTTGTCTTAGCATTAATTTTCTGAAGTCTGAAACTCAAATGTCTGTCATTTTTTTTCTAACTTTAATCTTTAATGATTTACCACTAATTTACAAGAAAACCACAATTTTAGGAAAAATGGATAAAAAATATGAGGCCAAAATTTGGAAATCCTGCAGAAATCTGTACAGATAACAGGTATGATTACTGCTTCTCTGTTAGGAGATAGTAATTAGATGAAATGAAAGGGCAGTTAGGATGATCACAATAACATTATCATTGATATGGCTTGGTCAACAGGTGGGGGTAAGGACAGAACACAGTGCATGAAAGTTCCAAGCTGAAAATAAATTTGCTGTAATTTTTTTCTTACTTTATTTCTGCTATGAAACGAGAAAGATGCCTGGGGCAGTGATAACAGTAACTACTGCCCACATCATCATACACTTCTATTTATTTATTTTAATTTAATTTTTATGGCAATTTACATGGAGAGGTGTGGCAGTTATTTGACAGGTTGCTATCTGTTGGGGTGGGAGATGTCAGTTGTTGGATAACAGAAAAGGGCAGTGAGGGTGATCACACTAAAGTGGCCATTGCTGTGGCTTGGTAAACATGACAAATCACTCAGAGACAATTTCTATACCGCTGATTGGCTAGCTCGGCCACAGTGCAGTCTGTGACCCATGTTCTTCAGTCTAAGGGATGTTGTGCACCACAGCTATTGCCTAAAGTGGTTGGTCTACACAAGTCTTCCCCTGATATGCACAACCTGCAGTCTGTGTTGTTATCCATTATTCCATTAAATTTTGGAATCAACCAGCAGGCATGTTTTTGGGAAGTGGAAGGAAATACACACAGAGGGAAAACATGCAAACTCCACATTGGCCAAATGTCAGGATCAAACCCTGTATCTTGTGCTTAGGAGGTGATTATATTAATCATTATGCTAATTACATGAAATTAAAGATAATGGCAGCATCTCAAACCAGTATGTGTAAAAACTATGGTTTGTTAACAAATAGGCTAGAATAGTCACAATAGCAAAGAATAAGGTACTAAAAGTACTGTACTAGCTTCTGGAAAGTGATACAGCATATGGCACAAAGAAACTTCATCAGGTTGCAAGACAAAAACAGAAATATAAAGAAAGATAGGTATCTTTATAAGGGATGCCAGCAAAAACCTGCAAACCTCCAGTCAGCAGGACATTAAAGGCAGATGGAAGGAGTACTTTAAGCAGTTTCAGAATTAAGAAAACCCTACAGAGCCCACACTAGAAGAAATGAGCTCAGTACTAAGGAGAATGAACAGATGCAATGTAGCAGGCTCAGATGAAGTCACAGCATATATGATCAAGATGTTGGGTGAGTTGGGGGAGAAATGGCATCTGAGGGTAAACATAGTGATATCGAGAGAAAAGTGGATCCCAGCTGATTGGAGAATAACATTCTAGTGCCAGTGTATGGACCTAGCGTGGACATTCAGAACTATAGGCAGTTCAGAGGTCTCAAACTGTATGAAAGTGCTGGAGGGGGGGGTTACTGATAAATGAACATGCAGAGCAGTAGAAAGTAAGATGGGAGATTAACAGTTTGGATTAAGATCTGGATGAAATACAACTGATGTGATGTTTGCAGTAGGGAGAGCTAGTGTAGAAAGACTGGGATAAAAAGAGTCCAACTGGACATTCCTAGACTTGGAGAAAGCATATATTAAGGTTCAAAGAAGGCTGATTTGGTTAGTCTGGAGATGGTTCACAGTCATGAAAACATTTGAAGAATTAGTGCAGTCTATATACAAGGACCCAATGACACACACAAACAGTTTTCAAATTCTCAGTGAGACCAGGTGTTAATCAGGTTCTGCTCTGAGCCAACACCTGTTCATACAGATGATGGACTACATTAGCAAATAGGTCAGAGGGGATAGATCAACAAAGTTACTATATGCAGACAATGTGGCATTACAAGCAGACTTTAAACATGAACATCAGCAAATGATAGGGAAATGGAATGCAAGAATGAAGGCACATGGGATGTCACTGATTTTCTAGAACGTCCCTGATTTTGCATCATATTTTTGGACTGTTACTTGAATAAAGTTTGATTTTCATACTTTTTATTGCTCAGAAAAGGCATTTTTATACAAAACGTATTGCATTATTTCTAAACATCTTTATTAATATCACATATAATATAGTGACATGATTACACATTTAATTATAAAAGGGAAAACAAAGCATTACGACAATTTTCCTTTGTACACATTATACAACTAATTTTTGTCTTAACACTGCATAGATTGTTCAAATCCTGCCTTCCATGAAATATCACTCCTCCTGAACATCATTATGTGTGTGTGCGTGTTTTCTCACCGATTCCATTTATTTCTATGTGGTTTATTCATTCCTTCTTCTAAAGAACTTACCTGCAGTTATTTTCTTTCCTTTACAGTATTCAGCAATTCTGTTACATACACACACACAAACCTTTCTGATTTACTTAACTGCATGAGTTTTATTTAATTTTCCCTTGCTCACTAAACACAGCTTTTTAAGTGCTGTGGATAGAGGTGAGCAAAGTAAAATGGCAGCAGCAACTCCTTGCTGTTGTAGTTATCAATTTTTCTAACTGAAGCCCTCTAAACAGTCACATTTAGCAAGTAAAAACGATATTTATTTATTTATTCCCAGTTTGATGACTGGGGAACTCCACTGGGCCAAGCACAACCCATTTTCAGTGGAGGCCCTGGTAGAAAAGCTCCAAAAGCAGTTTACAGAATATACCATAAGTAAAGTATGGAATATACAGTATACAAAACCATAAATATACAATTTAAAATACAAATGCAAATACAAAATCAGGGAGTATACATTTAAAGAGCACAAATGTTAAAGTCAAAAGTAATACAGATAATATAATTAAAAGTACAAGTCATAAAGTGTTTATACAAGTTTAGTGTTAGTTCTAACAATAATGTTAGTGAAGGGAGATTTGAAAGAGACGACAGTGTAATTTAGGTGGGAAGGGAGCAGGAACAGTCCCAGTATGAGGTAAGATAAGCATGGAGGAAAGATTTCAAATTAGAGTGGTTCTGAGTACAGCGGGGGGGGGGGGGGGATTCCATAGCTTAACTAAGGAGTTAACTCCTCAAGTGATGTAGACTTCCTACAGAAAGGGCTCACTGAGACCAATGACTGGTGTCGAAACCATGGGCTTAAGCTTAATGCCAAAAAATGTGTCGTCATCCCCTTTGGGAAAAACTCAGTTTCCACAAATTACCACATCGATGGGAGCCCACTGAACACTGAAGGCATTATAAGAGATCTGGCGACACAGGTTGATAGCAACCTCTCCTTCGACCACCACATTGCCACTGTGGTCAGAAAGTCCTTCTAAGTGGCACATCTTATTACCAAGGGTTTTACATCCAGGAAGAAAGAGGTCATCATCCCTCTCTACTCTTCCCTCATTATACCAGTCATCAAGTATAATGCCCCATTTGGCATGTACCTCACTAAACACCTGCAACAGCTGGAAAGGCCACAAAAGTACCTCACAAAGAAGATCCTAGGCCTTAAACACATGTCCTACACGGACAGACTCAAAAAACTCCAGCTATTCTCTGTCTCATATCGCCTACTAAGAGGCAATCTCTGCTTAACTTACAAAGCCATGTCTGACCCAGCTCTATTAGAAGTGCTACATCAAAAGAAATCCCAATCCCTCCACACCACACACTCCAGAGACCACAACCTCATTACCACAATCAACAGAACATGCTGGAGGGACAGGTTCATAACCCAGAGACTGCCCATGCTCTGGAATAGACTTCCCATACATGTCAAGCAGTGCACCTCACTGGCCATCTTCAAGAGAAATCTTGATGAGTGGATGGGAAATAGAAAGTTCACCCTGGGGATCACTCCAGTGGCTCTACTTGATAGAGGCACTGGGAACTATCGTCGGGTGTCACAATGCCAGGGCACTTCTATGGGCTGGGCTAGTAAAGGCTCCAGGGCCATTAGCCTAGCACACACCTCTGAAACGTATGAGTGTGATAGAAGTAATTGGCCAGGAGGGCAAAGAGGTTTATAGATTTTAAGGAGGTTTTGGTTTCCAGATTTAAGAGTACAACTGGAGAGGTAAGGGGTTAAGTTAGATGAAAGAGAGGGGCAGATGGAGGGTTGGAATATGAGTTTGTGAGCACTGGTGAGTTGTATGAATTTCAGGTAATTAGGAAGCTCAAGCCAGTTTAGGGAGTGGAGGGAATGGCATGATGAGTGGAGTACTTCAATCCTATAGCAAATTTACAGACTTTGTTCTAGCAGGCTTTCAGTTTGTTTTTTAGGCTAAGTTGGAGGTGAGTAAGTAGAGAGGCATCATACATAAGAGAGGGTATGTAGGAGGAGGTTAGAGTAAGTCTGGTAGAAGTGGTTAGATAGCAATTTTGTCTATACAGCAGACCTATTTTATGGTGTTTTTTTATATTATTTTGGATGCGGATATCGAACTTTAAATCTTCATCAGTGGTGACTGAGTAGTTTGATGTGAGGTACAATATTGATTAGAGTGTTATTGTGGCTTTTTATTTTAAAGGAGCTTTTGTCTATGGCAAAAATTCTCGAAGGAGATAACATCATGGTTTTTGTTTTGTTAGCATTAAGAGCAAGATGGTTGTTTAGCATCCAAGTTTCAGTATTGGAGAAGGCTGTTTGGGTTTTTTGAAGGAGTTCAGAGGGAGAGTTTGCTGTACAGATGATTGTGGAATCATCAGCATACCGGATCAGTGTAGAATTATCTATGGATTTGTGAAAGTTATTAATGAAAATATTGAAAAGTAAAGGGCCGAGAATAGAGCCTTGGGGGATACCGGAAGGATTGCTGAAAAAGGATGAAGTGGTATTTTTCCATTTAACAGCTAGTTGTCCACTGAAGAGAGAGCTTGTAAACCAGGCAATGGAGGAAGGAGAGAAATTGAGGGAGGAAAGTTGAGATGAGAGTAGAGGATGTGAGACAGTGTCAAAGGCTTTGGAGAGATCGAAGTAAAGGGCGGATATGATTTTCCCAGAGTCACAAGCACTATTAATAATGTCAAGAAAGGACAGAAGAGCAGTGGTAGTGCTGTTGCCAGACCTGAAACCATGTTGTGTTGGGGTAAGAAGATGATTGTGTGTTAGGTATGGCAAGAGTTGGTAATGAATGCACTTTTTGAGGATTTTAGAAAGAGGTGAGAGAATAGCTATATGACAGAAGTTAGTAGTGTCTGTAATATTGCCACCTTTGTGGAGAGGGGTGATAAAAGCTTTCTACCAGAGTGAGGGGACATAGGCTTCTTGGATGGACCTGTTGATAAGAATGGAAATTGGGAGGGCAATGCTGTCTGCAGCTATATTAAGGAAGGATGGAGGCAGAGTATCAAGAGCGTAGAAGCAAGGCTTTAGTTTAAGGAGGAGTTTTTATGCTGCTGACAGAGATAGGTTTAAGACAAAGGTGGAAGTTTGAGGGAAAAGCAGTGGATGGGGACAAGAGGGAGAGAAGATGGGAATGTTTGTGGTTATTTTAGCTAAGCAGTCAACAAAAAAGGTGTTGAAATTAGATGCAATTTCATGGTCTGGGGAGTTTGGGTTAGGGCATGGATTGTCTTTTCTACCAGGGTTTAGAAGAGAGGAAATGCAATTCCAGAACTTTTTGAGGCTAGAATTATGTTATGATTAGAGTTTGGAGTAATAAGTCTTACAGTCTTTAGTTATTAGTTTCTTCACCGAGTTGTGGAGTTGTTTGAATTTGATTAGAGAGTTTGTTAACTTAGTTTTTTGGTATCGTTTCCAACATTTGTCTCTTCAGTGCAATAGTTTTCTGGTTTCTTTAGATAGCCAGGGAATGGTTTTAGCTTTTATTCTTTTTGTTCTAAGAGGAGCTAGGCTGTTTAGTCTAGCAAGGTTTTGTTGAAGTAACTAGTTGCACTGTCCAGAGGCAGAGTCTTTAAGGGGGCCCAATTCATTTTTGTCAGACAGTCAAAAAATGTCTGTGGATTGAAGTTGGTGAGATTACGAGTTTGAATGTAATGATGTATTTGTGCAGAGGATGCAACCAAAGGGCATAGGCTGGTAGGCGGTCGCTAAGTGGATCAGGTATAATTCCACTGTGTGAGATTAGGTTGGGATGAGTTGCTAAGACCCAATCTAGTGTAGTGCCAGGGGAGCTATCTTTACTGGGTCTGGTAGGGTAGTTTATTAGCTGGGAGAAGTTAAAGAGATTAATCGTTTGGCTCAGAGATTATGAGGAGATGGTGGCCCAGTTGATGTTTACATCACCAAGGATGAATGTTTCCTTTTTGATGTTGGAAGAGAATCATGAGAGAATGTCTTCAAGGATGGGGATGTTATTACCAGGGGAATGTAGATGGCAGCTATACATAAAGATTTATGTTTGTTGATTTTTTAGGAAGGCTATGGATAGTTCAGCAGGAGAGAATTTAGGAATAGGGTTAGTATATGGAGTGACTGTTAGAGAAGAGGAGTAAATTATGGCTCTCCCTCCTCCATTCTTGAATCCCCAAATGATGTGGATACTCTACTAAAGGGCCTTACAGAAACAGATGCTTGGTGCCAGAGCCATGGGCTCAAGCTCAATGCAAAGAAATGTATAGTTATCCCCTTTGGGAAAAAACATGTACCCATGAATTACCACATAGGTGGCAGTACACTAAACACAGAAAGTGTGATGAGAGTCTTAGGGACACAGATGGACAGTGGTCTGACCTTCGATAACCACATAGCCACAACAGTCAGGAAATCCTTCTGTGTACCCCCCCTCTCACCCCCTAAAGGGCCCATATCTATACAGGAAGAATGCAGAGTCCCTGTAATCACAACTACGCAGGTAAAAGCTACACTCTCTAAAGCCAAAAACACACCATCCATGGGACCAGACAACATCCCAGGCTGTGTTTTACATGAAATTCAGAACGAACTGGCTCCCCACTTAAGCACCATGTTCAATAATAGCCTCGCATCAGGCTCTGTGCCCACTGAATGGCGCACAGCAACAGTTATCCCACTCCACAAAGGGGGAGCCATCACTGATCCTGAGAACTATCAACCTATTAGCCTGAAGAGTCTGGTCTGCAAGGCCATGGAACATATCATCATGGAACTCATAAACAAAGACATTGGTAACCTCCAAACTCTGGATCCCACCCAGTTCGGGTTTGTGAAAGGCAGATCATGCCTCCTGAACCTGATCGACTTCTTTGAGGCAGTCACCAAAGCCGTGGATGAGGGTATGGTGGTTCACAGAGCCTATTTTGACCTCGCCAAGGCTTTCGACACCATCCCCCATTCTGGAATTATAGCTAAACTCATTAAACTAGAAATAAATCCCTACGTCACAAGATGGGCTGCCAACTGGCTCACTGACAGAACCCACACTGTAAAAGTTGCAGACTCCAAATCTGACCTCAAGGCAGTGACAAGTGGAGTGCCACAGGGTTCTGTCCTGGGACCTCTCCTGTTTGGTATCTACTTCTCTGAAGTACAGGCTAACACAGAAGGCCTCTGGCTGATGAAGTTTGCCTTAGTCAAGTCCCCAAATGATGTGGCTATCCTACAAAAGGGCCTCACTGAGACAGATGCCTGGTGTCAGAGCCATGGCCTCAAGCTCAATGCCAAAAAGTGCAGTGTCATCCCCTTTGGTAAAAACTCTGTACCCATGAACTACCACATAGGCAGCAATCTACTTAACACCGAATACGTGAAAAGAGACCTTGGGACCCAGGTGGACAGTAGTCTCTTCTTTGATAGTCACATCGCCACAGCAGTCAGGAAGTCCTTCTACGTGGCACACCTCATCATAAAAGGGTTCTCATCCAGGAAAAAAGAGGTCATTGTTCCCCTCTACTCGTCACTCATTAGACCCATTATACAGTACAACACCCCTTTTGGAATGTACCTCACAAGACATCTGCAGCAGGTGGAAAGGCCACAGAAGTACCTCACAAAGAGGATTAGTGGCCTCAAACAAATGCCTTACACTGACCGCCTCAAAAAACTCCAGCTTTACTCCGTAGCATATATCCTACTCTGAGGTGATCTCTGCCTAGCATATAAAGCTATGTCAAACCCAGAGCTGTTGGACATGCTACACCTAAAGAAATCCCAATCCCTCCAAGCTACATGCTCTAGGGACCAAAACCTTGTCACCAAAATAAACAGGACACGCTGGAGGGATAGATTCCTGTCCCAGAGACTTCCTATACTCTGGAACAAGCTACCCATCTATGTCAAGCAAAGTTCTTCATCAGCACTCTTCAAGAAAAATCTTGATGAGTGGATGGGAAATAGGAAATACACCCCGGGGATCGCTTCTGTGTCTCTGCTGGACAGTGGCACAGGAAAATAACTTTCTTGGATGACGTAAGCTATAGTACCTTGCTGGCTAGGCTTACATAGGCCCTTGGGCCGATAGCCTAGTACCTATCTATGAACCTCATCACTAAGGGCTTTTCATCAAGAAAAAAGGAGGTCATTGTCCCACTGCACTCATCCATCATTAGACCCATTACAGAATACAACGCCCCATTTGGTATGTACCTCTCAAGACATCTGCAACAACTGGAAAGGCTGCAGAAATACCTCACTAAAAGAATCGCAGGCCCAAAGCTCATGCCCTTTGCTGACCCCCTTAAAAAACTCTAGCTATACTCTGTTGCATATCGTCTACTCAGAGGCGATCTCTGCTTAACATACAAGGCCATGTCAAACTCAGAGCTGTTGGACATGCTACACTTAAAGAAATCCCAATCCCTCAGAGGCGCACACTCCAGGGATCCAAACCTTGTCAACACAATAAACAAAACATGCTGGAGGGATAGGTTCCTGACCCAGAGACTCCCCAGACTCTGGAATAGACTGCCTATACATGTCAAGCAGAGCACCTCTTTGGCCCTCTTCAAAAGGAACCTTGATGAGTAGATGGGAAAAAGGAAGTTCACCCCAGGGATCACATCAGTCGCCCTGCTAGACAGGGGTCCAGAAAAGTAAATAGTGTGGGACGAAATAGCCAGGGAATTGTTATGGCTAGGTGTGTATAGGCCCTAGAGAGCAGATAGCCTAGTACCAACCTATGAACCTTTCCTATTATGTCTGTCATTCCGTATGATTTGGTAGTCAGGGGGAAGAATTTCAGTATCTTTGATATGAGGTTTGAGCCATTATCATTAACATTGAGATCATTCCCGATTTTCTCAGTCTGTGCTATATGGAGGCTTACTATCCTGCCATGAAGCTGTTTACTTGATACCAGGTTCTTCTTGCACATTAATACCCTGCTGGAAAATGTACGTTCTCCAATAAGGTGTCATGAATTGGTTTCTGAAGTGTGTGTACATAGGCTTAGTGTCTGTTATTTTAAAAGTGTATTAGTTCTGGTTTAAGCACTTGGGCTTTGGGACAGTTATTTTACATTAAGAAGGTGTGGTCTGCACTCTTGTGGGAGGAGAGGGTAGATTCTGCCCTTCTGAGCTGGGTGTTTCTGGTTAAAGGCTTACTGTGCCTGCTTATTTGAACTGTTTCTTTCTGAAACTGGTATGCCTTGTTTGCTGTAGCATAGACTCTATTCAGACCTGCTGAATCTAGCTTTGGTTGTATAACTTGAGCACTAATCCAGACCATCTTTTTTTGGAGAAGGTTTCCCTGCACCCTAGTGACAGGAGTGTGCAGAACTTCTCTGAGTGAAGACCGCTGGCACAGGGCTCAATTTTTTGCTTTTTATTGGTTAATTTGTTTAAATCAGTTTGCTCATTTGCTACTGTTATATCTGAAAAAAAAAAAAAATATATATATATATATATATATATATATATATATATATATATATATATATATATATATATATATATATATACTTTATGCATTGCTGCTTAGCTAGGTTTAAAGTATTCCTGGCACCATAAAGTCTGTTCTTCAAATTTTCCCTTAGAACTAGACAGTTTTTTAGTTTTAGCACTAAAATCGGTTTCTTTGAGGTCAGCACTTGTCCAAAATTCATTGTAAGCACTAAATAAGCAACAAATTACTACAGCACTCAACTTTCCTCACTTGTCTAGAGGAAAACAGTTTTTAGTACTTAATAAATAAGCACCTATCCAGGCATGTCTAAGGGTCATCTCCCGGTGTTTTCTCCTACCTGATGAATCTGGGCAACTTGGGGCAATGCAGCAATTGCCTCGTGTACACAGATGACCCTCTCCTCCTACCACCCAACACTACAACTTGTGAGAGATGCATTTATATAGCCAAACTGGAAGCAAAGCTCTCTTCACCCAAGACTGGACTAGACAGTCAAGAGGAGAAGGTAAACACTTGCACCACACCACACTCATCACATAGTCCCTCAAAACCTGTAATCATGGCTGTACAGGTAAAAACTACACTCTCCAAAGCCAAAAACAAAGCATCCATGGGACCTGACAACATCCCAGGCTGCGTTCTACTTGAACTGCAGAATGAACTGGAACCCCACCTAAGCACCATGTTCAGTCAAAGCCTCCCCCTCAGGCTTTTTGCCCACTGAATGGGGCATAGCGATGGTTATCCCACTCCACAAAGGGGGAGCCACCATGGACCCCGGGAACTACTGCCCCTTTAGCCTAACGAGCCTGGTCTGCAAGGCCATGGAATGTATCATCATTGATCTTATACACAAAGACATTGGTAATCTCCAAACTCTGGACCCCACCCAGTTCAGGTTTGTAAAAGGCAGATCATGTCTCCTAAACCTGATAGACTTGTTTGAAGCAGTCAACAAAGCTGTAGACAAGGGTAAGGTGGTTCACACAGCCTATCTAGACCTCACCAAGGCTTTTGACACCATTCCCCACTCTGGAATTATAGACAAACTCACTAAACTAGGTATAAATCCCTAGGTCACAAGATGAGCTGCCAACTGGCTCACTGACAGAACCCACACTGTGAAAGTAGCAGACTCCAAATCCGATGTCAGACCAGTGACAAGTGGAGTACTACAGGGTTCAGTCCTGGGTTCTCTCCTGTTTGGTATCCACTTTTCTGAAGTACAGGCTAACACAGAAGGTCTTTGACTAACGAAGTTCGCAGATGACTGCAAACTAGGAGCCATAATCAAAACTCCTAACAATGTGGACATCTTACAAAAGGGCCTCACGGAGACAGATGCCTGGTGTCAAAGCCATAGCCTCAAGCTCAATGCCAATAAGTGCATTGTCATCCCCTTTGGTAAAAACACTGTACCCATGAGCTACCACACAGATGGTATTCTACTTAACACCAAAAGTGTGATAAGAGACCTTGGGACACAGGTGGACAGCAGGCTCTCCTTTGATAATCACATTGCCACAGTAATCAGGAAATCCTTCTATGTGGCACACCTAATCACAAAAGGTTTCTCATCCAGGAAAAAAAAGGTCATTGTTCCTCTCTACTCGTCACTCATTAGACCCATTATAGAGTGCAACACCGCTTTTGGTATGTACCTCACAAGACAGCTACAACTGGAAAGGCCACAGAAATACCTCACAAAGAGAATTACCAGCCTCAAACAGATGCCCTACACAGACTGACTGAAAAAACTCCAGCTTTTCTCTGCCACATATCGCCTACTCAGAGGCAAAATCTGCCTAACATACAAAGCTATGTCAAACCCAGGGCTGTTGGACATGCTCCACTTAAAGAAATCCCAATCCCTCCAAGCTACACGCTCTAGGGACCTAAACCTTGTCACTACAATAAACAGAACATGCTGGAGGGATAGATTCCTATCCCAGAGACTTCCCATACTCTGGAACAAATTAGCTATCTATATCAAACAAAGCTCCAAATTAGCACTCTTCAAGAAAAATCTTGATGATTGGATGGGAAATAAGAAATTTACCTTGGGGATCACCTCTGTGGCTCTGCTCAACAGGGGCACAGGAAAATAATTTTCTTGGGTGGCATAAGCTAGGGTACCTTTCTGGCTATGCTTATATAGGCCCTAGGACCAATAGCCTAGTACCTACCTATGAACTTATGAACCTATTAATAGGAAGACAAAGCATGTTACGCAAGTGACAGAAAAAAAACTGGAAAATATTAATGGCTATCCCTGAAGTGAAGCCTCTTATAGGTATTAAACCCGGTTTTGCATATAAGACAAGGAAAAACTTAGAGAGAATGTTATGTTATAAGGATTGCAAAATGCCTTAAATAGGTAATACTAAACAAGGTACCTTCCCTGTTACAACTGTACTTGTTGTAAAGATATTACTGTTTGCAACTATTTTATTCATCCAACAATAAGGAGGAAATTTGTAATTCCTTGCTATGCAACTTGTAATACTTCCTGTATTGTTTACCTTGTTGTTGTTGTTGTTGTGTCTTTCGGCTTTTCCCGGTTAGGGGTCGCCACAGTGGAACTCCGGTCCACTAATGATTGGTAGTTGATTTTTACGTGCCGAGTTACCAGCCCTGATGCACAACCTTCAATGAAGGTATGTCCATTCACGCATGTCTCCACGCAGAAGACGCTCTAGCTGAGAATCGAACTGGACAGCGTCTTACTGTGAGGCAACAACGCTACCACAGCACCACCACCGCGGATGTATTGTTTACCTTGTACATGTTCAAAATGTCCAACTTTCTATATTGGTAAATGTAGTCATAAGATCAAAGAATGTATTACAGAGCATAAACTGGACATCAGAAGAAAGGTTAAACGTGATAAATAATGATAACACACACAATTTTAAATTCAGAGCTGTTAGTGTTATACATAAAAATGCCAGAGGAGGTGACATAATAATACTCCGGAGAATGAAAAATATGGCTGGATTCTAAGATTCAGGGCTGACAGCCCTCCCAGTTTGAATAATGCAGTTAGTCTGAAACCTGTTCTAGTTAGGAAGCAAATGCAATTATAACAATGACTTGCTTGTTTTTATTATGATTGGGTGGCTGTGTTATATATTTTAAATGCTTGTCTTATTTAAACTGAATGTGTTTTAATATGCTATTATGAAGCACCGAGGAAGGGGAAACTTGACAGCTTGTTTATTATTTGTTTTTTATTAAATTCTGGAGAGTTTCTGCATTTTTATCTTGGATATTACTAATGTGAACACAGTTTACCACAGTGTGTTGTTCGTGTACTTTATAGAATCTATCAGGTTTCATAAGGGCTGGAGATTTAGGGATCTGGGGCCACAGAGGTTACTGAAAAAGTATCTACAAGGGCAGCCAAGACTGGAGGTACAGCAAAGGGTTTAGGAGACTCCATTTGGAGGAGCTCATAGTATGTTTTTTGAATGTCAGAAACCTGAGAACAATCTCACATTTACGATATTCCATCATACAAGAAATAATATCCCCAAAGGAGTGTCCTTCAAAGGGAGAGTCTGGGCTAATAGAGTCTTCTTCCTCACAGCCATAATCCAACAGAGAAGGGATCTGAGAGGAATATGCCAAAGACTCTTTCCCAGAATTTAATTCCTCTTCAAAGGAGTCCTGCTCTCTAGGCATTTTGAGTGGAGTAGAAGACCAAGGGGGAGCAAGCACACAAACTTCTTGGGAAGGCTTTAAGGCCATCAGTGCATTAAATAACCCCTAGGTAAAGTCCTGCCATTCACAATAGGGATCCCTAGGAGCAGAGGGAAACATGCTTGTTTTTTCACTTTTTCTTTTGAGGGTTGTTTGCCCAAAAAGCCCTAGGAGGTTCAGACCCTTGCTGACACTCAACCAATGTAGTAAGAATCTCCTTCCGAACAGCTGTGAAACAGACGAGCCACAGCTTATCCTTATGGAGAATCTACCTCACATACTGACATCTTCCCTTTCTGAATAGCATGTAAATTTATAGAACTAAAAAGATAAGAAAAAACCCAGTGGGCACTTTTCTGAAACACAGCTTGGTAACCAGCACAGAAGACGTAGTGTTCCGACTTACTATTAGTGATGGTGTTTGGACTGGCAGCAAAGAAGCTCTGAGGTATATATGTCCATACATCACCTTTATGCTATACACCTTGGGGAGCATACGTGTGATGCACAATGTCTATAAAATCATAAGGTTTTGGCATACTGGCCAGATGTTTTGCTACCCTGGGCAGGGAATCCCTTTGGTAAAGAATAGTGCAACATTGATGTGGACAAAACATAGAATAATTCCACTCAGGACCAGAGTGTTGCCTGCATTTGTGACATGCATGGATAGTTCTAACATCTCTCTCTGCAGATCCCTCAAGTTTTGTGTGCCAAGTCAATCACACCCACATGGAGTATCACCATGTTGTAATTATATTTTCCAAGTAAAAGTCCTTTAGGGCCTTTGCGAGAGCCTAGCACCTGAAAGATCACTCATCTTTTAGTGGACAGGTAGTGGTGGAGGGTGTGTGCATGTGTATCTGGCTGCATGTGTAAGACTATGCAGAGTGATGAGTGGCACCATTTATAAGTGTGTGTGTATTTATATTTGTGTATGCATTGGTGATTGGTCGAGTGTGTCCATGAGTGCCACTGTGTATGTGGTTATGAGTATGACTGGTTGGGGGGGGGGGGTTCTGTGCATGTGTGTGTATACACTAATGTGTGAACATGTATGTATATATGTGGAGGCCTGTCATACCTCTAAACTCCCACAGACTACTAAGCAATTCCTGCAGCACTGGGGTGGGGGGAGACAGTAGACCCAAGGGAAATTAAAAACTACGTCACTTAAAAATGATTTAAACAATAGGGTTTGCAGCATGAAAGAAGTGGGGTAGGGGGGACACTAGACATCAGAAGTCCTCTTTAAATACTGCCCTAAAGGCACTTAATGTGTAAAACAACAGTTTTGTAGCACAAAATATGCATCGAGTGGGGGGGGGGATACTAAGAATAGTCTATAGACAGTACAGTAAAGTCATTTAAAAATACTTCAAACCCTGTACCCTCAGAATGCAAAGCATCTCATTTAAACTGAAGAGCTCTAGTCCTCTGTGCTACCACTAATTAGTAGTGACACTTTTTTCAATATCAATGAAACGCAATTATAAAGGCAAAAGAACAATAAGGGGAAAAGATTGAGACCCTGTACTCTGGGCACACACAAACAGCTTGTTTTGAGAGATTTTGTCCTCTGCACTATCACTAGACACCAAGTATATATTTAATTATTACCCAAAGTCATTTAACAAAGTGACATTAAAACAGGGGAAATGCTTCAGATCCCTGTACGCTTGACACAGAGAGCAACCCATTAACAATTGAGGGCTTCAGCTATCTATGCTAACTGAAAGTGACTTGTAGGTTATATACTTTCTAAACTATAAGAAGTACAAAACTCTTAATACCTGGCATTATTGACTGACTGTAATAGTTTGAGAGTAATGATGAGCAAAACAGGGTAAAATCTGCAACAGTTGGGAAGGGTAGGTGTCCATATGGGAGTGGGCACCATAACATTAACCGGCCCTGCTAGAGACTTCTAGAGAAAGCCGGGAGGAAAACTAAATGAGAACAGGGAAAATGTTTAAATATAACTGAGAATCACTTCAAAAGTTAATAGAGCAACAGCTTTTGCATTATGATGCAGTTTCAGAAGAAGAAGATTGATACTGAAATGTCTGGCATTACTGGATAACAGCTGTCATCCATGATTTAACAGAAGCAAAGTAAAGAGGATACATCACAGAGATTATGATAGGCTAAATTACAGGGAAGAGGTATGGTGGCACTGTGTGTGTTTGAACATGAGTACATATATGTATGTGTGAGAGAGAATGACTGAGGGGTGCCTGTACCAACAAGCTGCATAAACTGCCAGTGGTGATTACACAGTAAAGAGTTGATTACCACTTGTAATGGTACCACAAGATTCAGAGAAATATAAACTAGCCAATAACAGGGTCTCTCCTCAATGTGTCTCTGAATCGCATTTCCCACAATTCAAAAACAGTCTTTTTTGCCCACTGCTCTTAGTGCCAATGATGGGATTCTTTCTGAATCCCACAATTGGGGTCAAGAAACAAATGGCACTTAGAGTTGCCTTTGAAGTCCTCTTTTTTAAAATGTTTGTGCAAGAACATATTATGTTTCAAGATATCTTAATTTATTTGTATCAAAACAATTAATTACTTTTTAATTTAAGCACCGATTTTCAGAATAAATTATGCAAGAGTGAATTTTACAAATTTCCTAAACTATGCATTTCTAAATTACTGCAATTAAAAATGCAAGAAAATTATCAAATAAGGAAAGATATATACATGTTATTGTGTTAAAATCATCATTTGTGCTTTAGCCGCAGTTGTTGTAGCTGGACATTTATGTAACACTATCACTTTCCTATCATTTTCCACAGGAAAAAGATAATTGGAATAGAGTTGCTCGGACAGTGGATCGTCTTGGCCTTTTCCTTATGACTCCAACCATGATTCTGTGGACAATGTGGATCTTTTTGTTGGGTACCTACAATCACCCCCCACCACTGCCTTTCCAAGGCGACCCTTTTGACTATAAAGAGGTGCACAGACGCTTCATTTAAAGGATTTGCTAATTCATCAGGAATGGGATGGCTTCATTTTACTGCATTCATCTGCAGTTCACTTTCTGTCTGCCATTTTTTTAGCATTAATGACTTTTAATTTTTATTCAGATGTTTTGCATGTGTATTATTTTATTTCTTTCACGTTTTTCATTTCCTTTTGTTTGCAAGAGGCCAGTTTCAAATTTTGTGTTACTAAATATTTTCTGAAAGTATTTTCGATGAATAAAGAACAGCATAATTAAATATGAATGCAACATTTCTGGCAAAGTATGCCTGTGTTTTAATAGTAGTTGAGGGCATCAGGAAACATTTACTATTTTGCAATGACAAATAAGGTTTCATTTTATCAATTCTGTTGAGCACTGCAGTAAAAACAGAAAGGTTTAGAAGAAGGGAAGGAACAAACACACACCAAAGATGATAGACTTTGCATGATATTCATAGTACAGTGGGGTATGTATGTTGGTTGCACACAACCACAGGTGATATGCAATTCAGACGTAAGCTGTAGTCATGTGCAATGGTAGGAAAGTCAAAGAACTTCCTAGGCAAATGAAATATAATGACATGTAAATAATTCACATTTTGCACAAATTTCTCAACTATGCAAATAAGGTATTATTCTTGCCTTTTGCAATTCAGAGTTGCAATTTGCTACACACGTCTGTGTTGTGAATTTGCCTACTAAAATTGAATCCATGCCTTTTCCAGTCACTTTGCAATTATTTAAGATGTTCTGCTGTTACTGTATCCTACTTTGAGCTGCTTTCTTCTGTTGTACCACAACCCAGTGCAATTTGTAGCACTCAATGGCCTTGGAGAAGTAGACACAAATAATTAACCATTCCACCTTAGCAAAGCAAGAGCTGCTTGACCAATTTATAGTGGACAGGGAGTATAAAAAGGCTTTATTGAGCTTTTATGTCCCACAGATTGGAACATTTTGTTACAACATATGTATAGCCCTTACTGTACTTTCTATGGTAACCCTTCAGACTGCAGACATGTTGGGTTTTTCACTGACCTTTGTCCCAAGGATACAGCATATACTCCTAGCCCATGTGGATGAGCATATCTATTTGCCAGTGTTACCACAGGACCAAAGCTAAAACAACTTGTGTGTGTTAAATGGAACAGTTCATCTTCCTGAGGGTGCTCGGTGGTTTAGATCACATCCATGTGGCTATTAAATCCCCATCTGGACCACAGTGGGAGAGGTACCACAAAAATGAAAGGTTACCATTTTATCAACTGCCAGGTAGTATGTGATGCACATGGCTGTATCACCAACATACTGGCCTAGCATTCAGGTAGCAGCCATGATTCCCACGTGTCCCACAAGTTCACTTTACTATACCCTGCATGGTACAAACTCTCATGGACACTTAGCTGGAAAGCACACCCAAAACAACTTTGCTCCCCATGACTATTTCTCTATATATTCACTACATTTTAAATGACTAACCAACCCATCTTCATGTGTCCCCTTCCAGTTATGTTATCCAGGTGATGAAGGCTACTCGTTTGAATTTTGTTAATGACACCACTCCATAACCTGCAGGAAGCTGCAGAGGAGTGCACAAAACTATTTCTGCTGCTGCTGAATGAGTCTGGAAGGACCTACAGTATGATTCTCCTACTCCATGTAGAACATTTTCTGCTTGTTGCATTCTGCAGCTACATAACATGATTATGCATTGGTCTGACTGATGCTGTTAGTGTAGCTTGTTCTATCCTTTGTTCCACCACTGACAACAGTAAAAGTGGTAGGAAAATGGCAGTAGAATGGCTTTCTCTCAGGCAGACTCATGCACAATACACAGTAACTCAGACAAAGAGTAGCATCTAATCGCCAGCTATGGGATATGAAAATCAATATGTAACACTGTAGTTACAAAGATAATACTTTGTTCATGTAGTGCTACATGTGGGCTCTGTTGAGTGGTGCGTGATCAACTTGCACTGTACATCACACAATCCTCCAGACATCATATACAAACATGTAGTTTATATGGTCATATCATTTGAAGAATGTTTACTGGTCAATGGCACAAGTACAAATTATATCAACATGGTGGAGTGGTAGACACTGGCCAGGATGTGAAATGCTGCATATAGACATAGTTGCCTTTTGTTTTTTTGATTCATGCTGAAGATTTGTACTGTTGTACACATACCTTATGTATCCATAAAATGGTTTCCTATAATGCTCAGTATCTTTATATAAATTTTCTTTAAATTCTTCTTGATCTTTTCTTGTAGTGTGTTTAATGTTTCTGTTCAGCTTGTTTATGTCAGTTTTCAAAGTTATAGTCTTACCTCTTTTCCATTTCTTATATATTTCTTTTGTCTCCCACCTCTTATTAATATGGAAATATATCCTGCCGTCATGTGCCTGGATTCTGGTGTTAAAACTTTTATTTTTGCATTTAAAAAAATCTCTTTCAAAACTTGCCACACACTTTCTGCAGTTATTCCACTGAATGTATCACTTGAGTTAGTTTTACATAGTGACTGTTTTGCTTCGCATAATCTGTTATTAATCTTCTGTACATGATTTAGATTTCAGTTTGACAGATTTATCTAGCAACAATTTAACCTTTATAATCCCATGATCACTGCACATCAATGGTGGAAAACTTTTGACATGAAGTAACAGTCATTTCCTTCAGAACAAAAACAATGTCTAGTATTTCCATTCCCAGGCAGCCTTTTTTATAATCTGAATCCTTTTATAATGTGGCTTTTTTATAATCTGAATCCTTTTATAATGTGGCTTTTTTTGTAATCTGAATCCTTTTATAATGTGGCTTTTTTATAATCTGAATCCTTTTATAATGTGGCTTTTTTATAATCTGAATCCTTTTATAATGTGGCTTTTTTATAATCTGAATCCTTTTATAATGTGGCTTTTTTTGTAATCTGAATCCTTTTATAATGTGGCTTTTTTATAATCTGAATCCTTTTATAATGTGGCTTTTTATAATCTGAATCCTTTTATAATGTGGCTTTTTTATAATCTGAATCCTTTTATAATGTGGCTTTTTTTATAATCTGAATCCTTTTATAATGTGGCTTTTTTATAATCTGAATCCTTTTATAATGTGGCTTTTTTTATAATCTGAATCCTTTTATAATGTGGCTTTTTTATAATCTGAATCCTTTTATAATGTGGCTTTTTTATAATCTGAATCCTTTTATAATGTGGCTTTTTTTATAATCTGAATCCTTTTATAATGTGGCTTTTTTATAATCTGAATCCTTTTATAATGTGGCTTTTTTATAATCTGAATCCTTTTATAATGTGGCTTTTTTATAATCTGAATCCTTTTATAATGTGGCTTTTTATAATCTGAATCCTTTTATAATGTGGCTTTTTATAATCTGAATCCTTTTATAATGTGGCTTTTTTATAATCTGAATCCTTTTATAATGTGTCTTTTTTATAATCTGAATCCTTTTATAATGTGTCTTTTTTATAATCTGAATCCTTTTATAATGTGGCTTTTTTATAATCTGAATCCTTTTATAATGTGGCTTTTTTTATAATCTGAATCCTTTTATAATGTGGCTTTTTTTATAATCTGAATCCTTTTATAATGTGGCTTTTTTATAATCTGAATCCTTTTATAATGTGGCTTTTTTATAATCGGAATCCTTTTATAATGTGGCTTTTTTTATAATCTGAATCCTTTTATAATGTGGCTTTTTTATAATCTGAATCCTTTGTAATGTTGTTGAATCACTATTATTCCAATCTGTTTCTGGTAATGCAAGTCCTCAGTCTCTATTATTACTCCTCCTATGCTTCATGACAGAAATGTATGAATTCCTCTAGGTCATCAGCACTTGACTTTGGTGATCTATACACTCAAACAATTGTTGTATGTTCCAGGGTTGTCTTTATTGTTACAGTTACATAATCTACAATATTTGTGTTATCACTGAACATGTAGTAATCACAGGTCTCATAATCTTTAATCCCTATTATAACACCTCCACCTCATTTTTTTGTCAGAGTGTCTTTTAAAATAAAAACATTTATACCCTGACTGACCTGGTTTACAGTCACTGTTCTTTAAGTATGTTTCACAAATGGTATCATCATCAATCTTGTGGGAATGTAGCAAATGTTCAAAAAAAAAAAAAAAAAAAAAAAAAAAAAAAAAAAAAAACTTCATTGCTAATGCTCCTTGCATTAACAACTATCAGGGATACATCAAATGTTGCTATCTCTGAAATGTTAAATTTTCGACCTGTCTTGTTTGCCGGATACTGCAATGTATCTGCTTGTAAAAATTCTCTTTTGTGGTCTTGACAAGTGCATGTCATTCTGTCTAAGCACATGTGCCCAAAATTAGGCTTGGATATTCTACATATTTCCATTTCTCAAATGAGCCATTTTTCAAATAGGTATTTACCCCAAAATCTTTTCATTCACAGTGACCTAACTCTTTTTTCCATATGTGACTAATGAAAAATAAATCCTAATACTTGTACAAGCTATGCTATCTAACAGGGCTGCAGGCTCCCTATTACAACTCAGACAGTCCTTCCAGATGAGATCATTTGTACCAACATGAATAAAAGCAGTTCCATACTTCCTTGTAAGGCCTTTTTCACATTCTGTATTTTTTCTCCTGGCATAACACTATTCAATGTTTATTATTTTCTCTGCAAAAGTATAAGTTCCTCTAATAACTGAAATCACTTTGGACCAGATCTGAGGAATCTCCAACTTCTAATTCAGTAATATCTGCTCTTTCAATTGTTACAAAGGAATGAAATTAGTGCAGCGGTTAGCATTGTCACTTCACAGCAAGAGGTTCTCTGGTTCAATTCAAGCTGGAGTGCCTTCTGTGTGGAGTCTGCATGTCCTCATTGCATTTGAGTGGGTTTCCTCCATGTGCTCCAGTTTCCTCGTACATTCCAATGATATACATCTGGAGCTTTTCTCCCTGGGCCTCTGATGAAAATGGGCTCTGGCCTAGTTGGACTTTCCTGGTAAACAAATGTTAAATAAATAAATATCAACATTAGTCTTATTAATCCCACTATTTTCATTGCTTATTAAATTTGTAAACATACAATTCTCATCCAGCTGGCTTTGCAATGCCACATCTTAAGTCATGGTATCAACTTCTTTCTCCAATGTTTTTCTTACAGTAATGTTCTTCCTTTTGACATGCCCTTTGCCTCTTTTTGCTACCATCTCTTTTGGAAAAATGATACCTTCTTTTCTGATAGAGCAGTGTTATCATTCCCTGTAATCTTGTGTATTAAATAACAAAGCAGTGTCTGTTTTATGTATTCTCTTTGCATTACAAACAGGAATCAGTTTATTTTTCTTCCTGGTTATTCATTGTGAACTTCTTCCTTTTTTATTTTCTTCTACATGCTCTGAATCCTTACACTGCTAACTACTTGTATCCTTAATTTTAAACTTGTCATTGTAGCATGTTTAATAGGGGTTGAGTGAGCTTTACTGACAATGTGCACCTCCTTTCCTAAATTTGTCATATTTGCATTTTGCCTAATATTTATCTCAAAAGTTTTCCAAGCTTTGCCAATTTTACAACTACAACCATCATCAGTAAGTCTAGATTTACCTCTAATAACTGTAAACAAATCAACCAACTTTTGGCATGAGAAACACAGGTTACTGGCGTTATTTGCTGCTACTTTTAAATATATATAGCATTTGTACACTGTACAAAACACATGTGTTTTAATAAATCACTAACTGCATGCTCATTGAAGGAATCTATTTTCAGCTACAAATTAATAAAGAATTGTAAAATAAATGGATAACCAAAATCAGTTACCACATAATTCAAAGAAATGTTAAGTCAATTTCTATGAGAAAAATCACACAAACAGTATACAACTAAATATTAAATTAAGTACAATACTCTGACCTACAACACTGATTGTGCCAGTCACACACACGCTGAATTTCCTTTACATTGCACAGTAGTTTTTGTTCACTTTTACTCACAGTCACACCTTGTTATAACAGTAAAGATCAGTTAATCATAAGCCAACACAAAATTGTTCCAGATAAACTCTGGATCATCCTCTCCATAGTCTATGGGAAATTATAGCAGATTAGGCCCCTTGGAATGGCTAGAGTTTGCCTGTCTAAAATATACCTCTTTCTAACAACAAACAATGAAAATTAAAAATAAAATAACAATATAAATCAAAGTAACTTTTCTTGTCTATGTATTATCCCTTTCTTACTATAAACAGTGAAACCAGAGATTAAAAATATTTTAATAAATATAAAATATTTACTTATATATAAAACATATAAAATTATAATTTTATAATATATATTATAATTTTATATATTATAATTTTATATATATATTATAATAATTATATATAAAATATAAAATAATTACTTATTAAATATAATAAGTAATTATTTCACAGTTAGTTTTGAAAATTTCCAGAATGTTAGGGGAACATGAACACCCAAATATTTTGCTGCAGCAAGTTCATTAATTATTCACTATGTCAACAAGTGTGAAAAGGTTTCAAAGTATATCAGATATTCATTGTGTTAGCAACTGTGAAAGGGATTGGAATAATATTAGTTGTTCAATATGATACTGACTGTGATACTAGTTTTAAGCAGATCAGCTGTATGCTGTCGCTGACTGTAAAAGGAGTTCTAAATACAACTGTTCATTGCATTAATGACTAAAAAAGAGGTCACAAGAGCAAATGTAAAGAACAAAGAAAAGGAAATAAAACTGGGAACACTATCATGCAACCCTAAAATAAATAACTACAAATAGTTTACCTGACATCCTAACTTGAAGTCTGAGTTTTTATATGTTGAATATAGCCAACAACATTGTTAATGGCAGTGTCAGAAAATGTTTTAGGTCACCTATACAGAAAATACCAACTGTTACAGATGGCATGATGGAAAATGTAGGCCATCTTCACACCTCTGTATTAGATGCATCACTAGTTGAGACTGGTATTAGATCAAACAATGACAGTGGTACTGATAGACAGTGTGGACAATTTTTGTTCAAGGTTATTAAATCCCTAGTTCCATGTTAAACGCACTTGTTTTAACTAATGCTGCTTATGGTATTTGTTCCAGAGAAGCCGCGGTAGTACAGCGGTAGCATTGTTGCCTCACAGCAAGAGGTTCTCCTGTTCGATTCCCGGCTGGAGTGCCTTCTGTGTGGAGTCTGCATGTCCTCCCTGCGGTCGAGTGGCCTCTGAAAGACATGCGTAAATGGGCATGCCTTCACTGAAGGTTGGGCATCAGGCTGGCAACTCGGCATCATAAAAAAAATCTACTGCCAATCATTAGCAGACCGGAGTTCTCCTGTGGTGACCCCTAACTGGGAAAAGACAAACAGCAACATGGTATTTCTTCCAGAAATATGGAAAGAATCAGTGGTTGCTTCTGTCCCCATGGGTTTTTCCTCTGTGAATGTTATGTTATAAGCCTTTCATTTTTAACAGGTCTCATTGGTAAGGTTTTGAAAAAGTTATTTTCTGTTTCACTGGTCTTACAGTGAAGTTAAAAGACTCTATTCAAGATGTGTTTTGTTTCACAACATTCCTGTCCAAGGGACTTGATGGAGATGTATGACTATACTGCATATTCCCATGAAATAATAACAGCTGATTTTTTTGCTTGAATCTCTTATGAGCTTTTGACAGTTCCATAACATAAGATTCTTCAGGTTTTGGGAATCTTGAATGTTAGTAAGTATATAATCATCTGGGTGCAGCAATGGCTAGTTAATAAAAGATATTATTATGGTATCATTGACAGATACCCGTTGGTCCATCAGTAGCAGGAAGGCAAAGGTTTTGATCCATCTTTACAAATAATTTATAACACCCCATTTGGAGTACTGTGGACATACTTTTATATACAGTACTTATATATATATATATATATATATCAGATTGCTAGGGTATGATCCCTATATATATATATATATATATATATATATATATATATATATATATATATATATATCAGGTTGCTAGGGTATGATCCCTTGTCTATCAGGACAGGTTGAAAACATTGAAACTATATTCTATGTATTCAAGGTTTCTTGAGGGGGGGCACTTCTGATATATAAATGCCTTGGGCAGGAGGCTGGCATAATGGTTAAGGTGTTTACCTTACAGACACAAAGTGCCAGGTTTGATTTTCACATGGGGTAACTGGCTAGGCTTAAAATGTCCCACAAAGGCAGATAGAACCTATGAACCTTAAAATTAGTTATTTGCTACCACCTTTATATTAGTTTTTTGTCACTTTTAAAAACAAATATGGAATTATAATAATAAGCTTCTAGATGAGTTACATGTTTTTAAATCTAGAAAAAATAAACAAATGTTTTAAATTCTTGGCATGGAAGACTGGGAATTCTCTTTCAATACAAGTTAGGCAAGTGACATCTTTATCAGCACTCAAAGTCCTGATGGATGGTGTATATGGACAGTACAACTAGGAATTAACTTCTAGGTAGTCTGTTTGCGGCTTTGAGACAGATAAATTATTGAACACTGAGTCTGTGTTCTGGATCACTAACAAATGTTAAAAAATTCTAATGCAACAGAAAATTTAAAGTAATGTTTTGAGAAAGGGCCAGCAAACTGCATCACATAATTTTTCAGTGACCAAGCTAAGAACGAGTAGAAGACTGATATTTCAGGCTGCCTGTTTAATAAAACAATCATTTATATTATCAGGAATTTATCTTAAAGCCACAATGGCACATAAAATTATTTCATTTAAAAAAGGAGGAGCTTACTTTATCTGGAATGGTAGCAAACTTCTTTATAAACTTCTGTAAATGTGGCCAGGGTGTCAATGCAACTGAGAAGGCAAAGCAGAGAGTTAGGTGAACTTTGTAGAAAACTAGGGAACATGATAACCTCACAAGTTCTACTGGTGCCACCTAACAGCTGGTCAAGGAAAGACAGAATTATAAAAATCAATGGCTAATGTAGTCTCTTCACATTTGTCAAAATACAAGTAGTTAAAATCAGTTAATCATGTTCCTAACATTTTTCTGAAAACATCACTCTTCAAATTTACTGCAAACACAAGGGCTGCACAAATGAGATTTCTTCCTCTGAGTTGTAAATCCAGTGTGTATTGACATTACCAACTCTCATTATATAGAATGATAAAAAAATGTAAACTGTTTCAATTTAAGGCTAAATAGGAAGGAATTTCTCAAAGCTGGGTTAGAGAAAGGTTTATTAAATGTGCTTTTAAACTAGACTTAAAAGGACAGCAAAAAAGATTGTAGTGGAGAGGCAATGTGTTTTTTGGGATAGATAAAGGATCAAGGTAATAGCACTACATGAGACAATGAAAGTGAACAGGAAGAAATGACTTGAGGATAAGGCACTACAATTCCAGAAATCTTGGAAAGAATATTAATTTGTATGTTGTGCTTTGACTATAAGATGTCACTATTGCAGGCATAAGAAATATAACCAACGATGGATATGGATTGGATACATTGACTCTGTATTCTGGATATGCAGAAAGGAAATGAGGAGCAAAGATACTGATGAACGTGAATCATGGAATGAAACAAAATACCAAAAAATGCATTATCATATACTTTAGGAAGTCATCTACCATGGGGAACTGCCTCATTGACACTACTGCAATTTGGGAATTTAGTAACTTGACTTTTGACCAACATGTATCTACCGTTGTAAGAAATAATTTCTACATTACACAGCTTATAAACCAAATGGTATATGTCTAAATATAGAGATGTCACTATTCGCCCCTTGTCAGGGCAATCACTGTATAGTGTCCCCTTTGGCATGCATCTGTCCAGACACATGCAACAACTGGAACACCTACAGAGATATCTTGCTAAAAGGCTACAAGGTCTAAACAACATGTCCTACATGGACCAACTCAAAGCCCTGCCATTATACTTTGCATGCTACAGACTGCTAAGAAGTGGCCTGTATATGGCATATAAGGCACAGGTCTACTGTAATTACCTATGGAGTCATAATGCATTTTGAAAACTGGATAAAAGGCACTATGGAACAGGCTGATAATGAAGGAAATTAAGGACACACTGACATATCGTCTTTGAGGATGGATGATATTTTTTGTGTTATATATTGTTTTCTCATCACCCCGACTACAATTATACTTATAATCATGCAGAGAACCGTAATATAGTTTATCCAAAGTAACACAGCTGACCTACTTTTATTATAAATAAAAAAGTATGGTTTTGTTAAGCAGACATCTTGCCTTTTGTCTTTTGCAGTATTCTTTGAAAAAAATAACAGTAGCACTTCATGAAGGGATGACAATACACAGTGCTTATTCTGATCCTGCTAAGCCTTTTGACACTATTTTTCATAAAGGAATAAGTGACAAATTTAAAGCATTAAATGTCAATCCATACATAACTCTTCCTAAAAACATAAATCAAAACAACTAACCTTAACGTTATCTCATCAAATAACACAAAAATGTCACCAACATAAATTTACAAGAATTTATCATTGATAAGTTAAAATTTGATCTGCACATTGACACTGCAGCCTCCCAAACAGCTCTCATCACTACACAACACTCAATACCCTTAACTAGCTTGAACTTCCTCAACACATCGTCCTCTGCCAGCTACTCACAACACATAAAATACTTCACCACCCACTTAAAACACCCTCTGTATCAAATCTCAACAAATGGCACATACCAAATAGAACCCTAAAATCCTCAGAACTTAAATGAACTTTTAATAATAAATCCAATAATTATTATAGTGACTTGCTATTCTCTGTCGCCATCTCCAAGGCATGGAATAAACTTCTAAACCACATAAGGCTTTTGGATAACCTACAACAATTCAAATCCACCCTAAAATATCACCTGGCAACTAATAAACTAACTCTGTTCCCTATGGATACTATGCAAGTGTATTAATATAGTATTTTTGATTCTACTCAGATTATCTGGAAAACATGTATTTCCTTAATCTAATATGCTTTATAAATAATGTTTGTGAACTGTTTGCTTTGAAATACTTTTGTAAAACTTTTCTGTGAAAAATTTTTTTTTTTAAACTTTTTGTGAACTTTTGTGGCGAATCAGAATTGACTGAGAACAGATTTGGAGATTCAGAGCTCCAGGGCAGAGAGGAGAGTAGCACTTTACTGAAGACTTGGACCATGCAAGGTACAGCTAACTGGTGTAAGACTCTACCAGAAAGAACAGGTTCTTAGGTAGGTACTCAGCTATTGGCCCTAGGGCCTATCCAAGCCTAGCCAAAAAGGTAACCTGGCTTTCGCCACCCAAGAAAATTATTTTCCTGTGCCCCTGTCAAGCAGAGCCACAGAAGTGATCCCCGGGGTGAATTTCCTATTACCCATCCAATCATCAAGATTTTTCTTGAAGAGTGCTAATGAGGAGCTCTGTTTGACATAGACAGGTAGTCTGTCCCAGAGTATGGGAAGTCTCTGCGACAGGAATCTATCCCTCCAGCATGTTCTGTTTATTGTGGTGACAAGGTTTTGGTCCCTAGAGGGCATAGCTTGGAGGGATTGGGATTTCTTTAAGTGGAGCATGTCCAACAGCTCTGGGTTTGACATAGCTTTGTATGTTAGGCAGAGATCGCCTCTGAGTAGGCGATATGCGACGGAGTAAAGCTGGAGTTTTTTTAGATGGTCTGCGTAAGGCATCTGTTTGAGGCCAGTAATCCTCTTTGTGAGGTATTTTTGCGGCCTTTCCAATTGTTGTAGATGTCTTGTGAGGTACATACCAAAAGGGGCGTTGTTCTCTATAATGGGTCTAATGAGTGATGAGTAGAGGGGAACAATTACCTCTTTTTCTGGATGAGAAACCTTTTGTGATGAAGTGTGCCATGTAGAAGGATTTACTGACCACTGTGGCAATGTGATTATCAAAGGAGAGACTACTGTCCACCTGTGTCCCAAGGTCTCTTATCACACTTTCAGTGTTAAGTAGACTACCGCCTATGTGGTAGTTCATGGGTACAGAGTTTTTACCAAAGGGGAAGACAATGCACTTTTTGGCATTGAGCTTGAGGCTATGGCTTTGACACCAGGCATCTGTCTCCATGAGGCCCTTTGTCCACATCGTTAGGAGTTTTGATTATGGCTCCTAGTTTGCAGTCATCTGCAAATTTAGTTAGCCAAAGACCTTCTGTGTTAGCCTGTACTTCAGAGAAGTAGATACCAAACAGGAGAGGACCCAGGACTGAACGCTGTGGTACTCCACTTGTCACTGGTCTGAAGTCTGATTTGGAGTCTGCTACTTTCACAGTGTGTGTTTTGTCAATAAGCCACTTGGCAACCCATCTTGTGACATAGGGATTTATACCTAGTTTAGTGAGTTTATCTATAATTCCAGAGTGGGGGATGGTGTTGAATGCCTTGGCGAGATCTAGATAGGCTTTGTGAATCACCTTACCCTCATCTATGGCTTTGGTGACTACTTCAAAGAAGTCTATCAAGTTTAGGAGACATGATCTGCCTTTTACAAACCAAAACTGTGTGGGGTCCAGAGTTTGGAGATCTCCAATGTTTTTGTTTATAAGTTCCATGATGATACATTCCATTGTCTTGCAGACGAGGCTCGTCAGGCTAATAGGGCAGTAGTTCCTGGGGTCTGTTGTGGCCCCCCCCCTTTGTGGAGTGACTGTCGCGGTGCACCGTTCAATGGGCACAAAGCCTGAAGTGAGGCTATGACTGAACATGGTACTTAGGTGGGGTGCCAGTTCATTCTGTAGTTCATGTAGAATGCAGCCTGGGATGTTGTCAGGTCCCATGGATGCTTTGTTCTTGGCTTTGGAGAGTGAGGTTTTTACCTGTGCAGCCGTGATTACAGGAACTTTGCATTCTTCCAGTATAAAGATGGGCCCTTTAGGGGGTGGGGGGGGTAAAGTTGGCACTGAACCTATCTGCCAGGATGTTAGCAATATCAGCTCCTGGATATCATCCTAACTAATGGAGGTGGTGTCACAGATGTCTACATTAAGGGACTGTTAGCTAACAGCAATCGTGCCACTGCACATTTCAGAGACATAAAAAGGGAAGAATACAAAGACAAAGCTGATGATGTAGAATTTTATGACAGAATATTATACTATTCCATGCTGGGGAGAGGATTAATAATGATTTAGGAGTCAGGGGGCAGAGAAAGGAAGTAAACAAGATACAAGAATGGGTCTGAGCATAGTAAGCCCATGACCTTTGACTTGCAGTCATGGGTGTAAGGAAGGGCAAAAAAAAGAAAAGACCAATGTGGCTACAGAGGAATGTGCAACTAGCAATTATGGTAAAAGACAGGAGACGGAGAGATGGTAAGGCTGGACAAGGGAACTGTATATGTCACAGTACAAAGAGACTATCGGAAGGGACAGCAAAGGCACAAGCTGAAAGGGAATTAACATTAGTGATCAGGTAGAGGAACAGGAACATTTCTGGATACACAGCACAGAGAAGGAATGGTGGGACAGATCTATCTAGGCTAAGCAAAGATGAGAAAGATTACAAAAAGCTAGGAAAACATAAAAGGACTGAATGAATAGTTTGCTTCAGTCTTCACCAAAGAAAGCAAGGGAGCAGTGAGTCAGTGTATATACTGCCTCCCTATTACACACTGCCATAATGTGTAGGGGGCAGTGTATAATAAGGAGGACAGTAGACAGGCACCAAGATAGAAAGGGAGGAAGTGGAAACAGATCTGAGTGCCCTTAGGGAGGATAAAGTGCAAACACCAGATGGGCTGCCTCCCAGGATCCCTAGAAAACTAGCTACTGTGCTTTTAGATGAGAGATCTTCAACAGCTCACTGGCCACTGCAAAAATGATCGGTGCCTGGAGGACAACAGATGATTTACCCCTGCATAGGTGTTGAGAAGTAAAACTGTGGGAACTACAGGCATGTAACAGTAACAGCAGTGGCAGGAAACGTCATGGAGAGAATCCGGCCAGAAAGCCTAGTTTCCTTCCTAGCAGTCAATGACCTCCAAGAAAATAAGTAACATGGGCACAATTTGCAGAATGAGTTTTGAATCAGACATGATGTAGTTTTACGAATGGGTTACACAACAACTAGACAGGTAAGAACCAGTAGACAAGATCTACTTGGACTTCAAGAAGGCCTTTGGTAGTAGTAAGTTTTTTAGTAGGATGCTACTTGGAAAACTGAATGGGTTGGGAGATGAACAATGAGAAACTGGATTGTTGCATGGTGAAGAAGTAGGATGCAGAAGGCTGTAGTGACAAGAAAAGTGTCAGGAATAAACAAAGACTAGTGGAATTATGTAGCAGTCAGACCTTGGTCAGTTACTCTTCAATATGTTTGCCTCTGATATTTCTGGTGGAATAAAAAGCTAGCAAGAACAGGAAAAATATTTGGTGATGTCAATGACTGTGTGTGCAGTGGCAACAGCAACGCTGAAGCATATTGTCAGATGGACTCCAAAACCAATGCCATTCTAGTCAAAGTTAATGACACCAGACACTCAGTAATGCATGCACTTCTGCTGTCCATACAAGAGCAGGGATATCAGATTGCCTGCAGAAGTGCAGAAAAACATCCATCAGAAAGATGAAAGGCAGTGAATGGAGGAGAAAAAGATATGACTAGACTGACACCACCTGTAGTTCATCTCACTAAAAAACAGAACACATGGGGAATATGATATTGCTGCACAAGCTTATGTCAATGACATTTAGAGAGATCATTAGGAAAAGAAAGGAATGAGGGGAAGGGCAATGCACAGAAAATAGTGGTGATCAACTATTCACTGACTCTGTAAAACTAACAACCAGTTTGAACATCTAATGGAATGGTAAGTGCAACTTACATAATTGTACTATAGTCATCATTCTCACTGCTGCAGCAGCCTCTAGCTATTTATGTTCATTATCAAAGATGTTCGATTCTCAGCTAGAGCGTCTTCTGTGTGGAGACATGCATGAATGGGCGTACCTTCGTTGAAAGTTGTGCATCAGGGCCGGCAACTCAGCACGTAAAAATCTACTGCCAATCATTAGCAGACCGGAGTTCCGCTGTGGCGACCCCTAACTGGGAAAAGCCAAAAGACACAACAACAACATCATCAAAGATTATCCAACTCGGGAGGAGGAAGGATTGGATCCAACAGCTCCTGGAGAATGTGCCAAACACACACATTCCCGGGCCTGGAAAAGGAATCCAGTTTGTAATGCTTTGTAAAAGTATGGTCAGATGACTCTGTATGTGCCTCTACAATACTTATAAATCCATCCCATGCCACCAAACAAAACATGAACCCAAATCAGCCAGAGTAGCTTGTTCAAACACAGACATAAATATCCTTCTCAGTGAAAAGTAAAGATCCCAATTAAGTGTCACCTAAATAATAGGTAAGCTTATGCATCAATAAAAAAACATCTTTGTAGAGCAACTTGAGTTAAGTCTGAATTTAAGAGGAATCTATGCTGCAATGCCTGATAAGTACCCCTTGTCAAAGGAGTAAACAGACCATAGGATAGTAACTCTCACAAATGTTTGAGCGCCTGTGGTAATGATCCTAAATAGGACTCTGGTTACAAGAGAAGCATCACCCAATCTTTTCCACAGGTTAATATAAAATCTCATAGAAGCAGGAGTTTTTGCCACCTTTAGTTCCTGCTGCACATCCTCATGAAAAAGGTGCCTAGAGGGTATTAGAACTGAATCACCCAAGCAGTCATTTGAAGTTGAGATTGGTGTGTATCAAACTCCTCCTGTGTTGTGTGAGTAGATCCAATTTATGGGGTAGTGTGTGGTACTCCCCCCTGGCTGATTCCATCAGAGTTGCCTAGAACAGAAGGGAATTACCACAATACATTTTGGAGTGTCTTTCTGTATCTTCAGAATGATCCTGGATATCAGTAGAAAGGGTGAAAATGCAAAAGAAACATTCCCAACCATAGTAATGAAAATGCATCTGTTTTCCAGGCCTGCATGCAAGGAGTCCTGCTGCAGAATTTACTTAGTTGTCTGTTTTTAAAGGGAGTAAACAGCTCAATTTGAGGGGTTCCCCATAGTTGAATCCATTTCTGGAAACCACTCATTCAATTTCCATTCAAGAGGGTCTGTCTTGGTCCTACAAAGCTTGTCTGCCACTACTTTTTGTTCTGACAAAATGTAAGATGCTTAGAGTGCTATAGAGTTAGCTGCCAAGCCATCATAGCCAGTGTCCACAGAGAGTTAAGACTTGTCCCCTTGTGTGTTAATGTACCACATCACTGTGGTAATGTCCACAATCACCTATAATGATCCCAGGAACCACGGGTCATGAACAGATTCTATAGCACTGACCACTGCTAACATTTGACATTTTTTTCTTTGGCCTGTCTGAACTGTTCCACATGCCTCACATCTTGAGCTGCCTTTTGTCCAGTTTTGTGAGGTTTCAGCCAGTAACTAGTAGTTTATTGGTCGTTTTGGGCCAGTTTCTAGCTTTTTCCAGCCCCCTGGTATAAAACTTTCAGCTTGTACCTACTCAGCACAGACTCCACGTGGGCCAGCAGAGTAATCCAGGCTGCAGAGAGCTGAATAAGCGACTTTTCTTGATACTAAGTATATTTTTTGTTGCTTTCCACATCTGAATACCTAGCAACTGTATTTCGCCTGCCTTTCTGTTACATTGAAGCTGTTTTTACTGCATTTAACTTAATATTGCACTTGGAATCCTTGTTTGTTACTATTTGACTGTATTTGTAGCAAATTCTTCTGTGTACGCTGTAGTAGCTGATTCATAGCATTTATAAGTGTTTGCTGTACCTGTTTCTGCCTGTTTTGTGAAAAAAAGAAAAAAAGAAAAAATATCTCTTGTTTTTCCTGCTTTCCTAGTTTAGTCCAGTTTCAGAGTTGCTGATTCCTGGGCTTTGGTTGTAGTTCCTGTGTACTGTTTCCTTGCCTTATTTGGGGAAGGGAAGCTACCTTGCTTACCAGTGGGAGTGGGAAGCATTGAGCTGCCTTTTGTCCAGTTTTGTGAGGTTTCAGCCAGTAACTAGTAGTTTATTGGTCGTTTTGGGCCAGTTTCTAGCTTTTTCCAGCCCCTGGTATAAAACTTTCAGCTTGTACCTACTCAGCACAGACTCCACGTGGGCCAGCAGAGTAATCCAGGCTGCAGAGAGCTGAATAAGCGACTTTTCTTGATACTAAGTATATTTTTGTTGCTTTCCACATCTGAATACCTAGCAACTGTATTTCGCCTGCCTTTCTGTTACATTGAAGCTGTTTTACTGCATTTAACTTAATATTGCACTTGGAATCCTTGTTTGTTACTATTTGACTGTATTTGTAGCAAATTCTTCTGTGTAAGCTGTAGTAGCTGATTCATAGCATTTATAAGTGTTTGCTGTACCTGTTTCTGCCTGTTTTGTGAAAAAAGAAAAAAAAGAAAAAATATCTCTTGTTTTTCCTGCTTTACTAGTTTAGTCCAGTTTCAGAGTTGCTGATTCCTGGGCTTTGGTTGTAGTTCCTGTGTACTGTTTCCTTGCCTTATTTGGGGAAGGAAGCTACCTTGCTTACCAGTGGGAGTGGGAAGCATTGAGCTGCCTTTGTCCAGTTTTGTGAGGTTTCAGCCAGTAACTAGTAGTTTATTGGTCGTTTTGGGCCAGTTTCTAGCTTTTTCCAGCCCCTGGTATAAAACTTTCAGCTTGTACCTACTCAGCACAGACTCCACGTGGGCCAGCAGAGTAATCCAGGCTGCAGAGAGCTGAATAAGCGACTTTTCTTGATACTAAGTATATTTTTGTTGCTTTCCACATCTGAATACCTAGCAACTGTATTTCGCATGCCTTTCTGTTACATTGAAGCTGTTTTACTGCATTTAACTTAATATTGCACTTGGAATCCTTGTTTGTTACTATTTGACTGTATTTGTAGCAAATTCTTCTGTGTACGCTGTAGTAGCTGATTCATAGCATTTATAAGTGTTTGCTGTACCTGTTTCTGCCTGTTTTGTGAAAAAAAGAAAAAAAAGAAAAAAATATCTCTTGTTTTTCCTGCTTTACTAGTTTAGTCCAGTTTCAGAGTTGCTGATTCCTGGGCTTTGGTTGTAGTTCCTGTGTACTGTTTCCTTGCCTTATTTGGGGGAAGGGAAGCTACCTTGCTTACCAGTGGGAGTGGGAAGCATTGAGCTGCCTTTTGTCCAGTTTTGTGAGGTTTCAGCCAGTAACTAGTAGTTTATTGGTCGTTTTGGGCCAGTTTCTAGCTTTTTCCAGCCCCCTGGTATAAAACTTTCAGCTTGTACCTACTCAGCACAGACTCCACGTGGGCCAGCAGAGTAATCCAGGCTGCAGAGAGCTGAATAAGCGACTTTTCTTGATACTAAGTATATTTTTGTTGCTTTCCACATCTGAATACCTAGCAACTGTATTTCGCCTGCCTTTCTGTTACATTGAAGCTGTTTTACTGCATTTAACTTAATATTGCACTTGGAATCCTTGTTTGTTACTATTTGACTGTATTTGTAGCAAATTCTTCTGTGTAAGCTGTAGTAGCTGATTCATAGCATTTATAAGTGTTTGCTGTACCTGTTTCTGCCTGTTTTGTGAAAAAAAAGAAAAAAAAGAAAAAAATATCTCTTGTTTTTCCTGCTTTCCTAGTTTAGTCCAGTTTCAGAGTTGCTGATTCCTGGGCTTTGGTTGTAGTTCCTGTGTACTGTTTCCTTGCCTTATTTGGGGGAAGGGAAGCTACCTTGCTTACCAGTGGGAGTGGGAAGCATTGAGCTGCCTTTTGTCCAGTTTTGTGAGGTTTCAGCCAGTAACTAGTAGTTTTGGTCGTTTTGGGCCAGTTTCTAGCTTTTTCCAGCCCCCTGGTATAAAACTTTCAGCTTGTACCTACTCAGCACAGACTCCACGTGGGCCAGCAGAGTAATCCAGGCTGCAGAGAGCTGAATAAGCGACTTTTCTTGATACTAAGTATATTTTTTGTTGCTTTCCACATCTGAATACCTAGCAACTGTATTTCGCCTGCCTTTCTGTTACATTGAAGCTGTTTTTACTGCATTTAACTTAATATTGCACTTGGAATCCTTGTTTGTTACTATTTGACTGTATTTGTAGCAAATTCTTCTGTGTACGCTGTAGTAGCTGATTCATAGCATTTATAAGTGTTTGCTGTACCTGTTTCTGCCTGTTTTGTGAAAAGAAAAAAAGAAAAAAAAGAAAAAATATCTCTTGTTTTTCCTGCTTTCCTAGTTTAGTCCAGTTTCAGAGTTGCTGATTCCTGGGCTTTGGTTGTAGTTCCTGTGTACTGTTTCCTTGCCTTATTTGGGGGAAGGGAAGCTACCTTGCTTACCAGTGGGAGTGGGAAGCATTGAGCTGCCTTTTGTCCAGTTTTGTGAGGTTTCAGCCAGTAACTAGTAGTTTATTGGTCGTTTTGGGCCAGTTTCTAGCTTTTTCCAGCCCCTGGTATAAAACTTTCAGCTTGTACCTACTCAGCACAGACTCCACGTGGGCCAGCAGAGTAATCCAGGCTGCAGAGAGCTGAATAAGCGACTTTTCTTGATACTAAGTATATTTTTAGTTGCTTTCCACATCTGAATACCTAGCAACTGTATTTTGCCTGCCTTTCTGTTACATTGAAGCTGTTTTTACTGCATTTAACTTAATATTGCACTTGGAATCCTTGTTTGTTACTATTTGACTGTATTTGTAGCAAATTCTTCTGTGTACGCTGTAGTAGCTGATTCATAGCATTTATAAGTGTTTGCTGTACCTGTTTCTGCCTGTTTTGTGAAAAAAAGAAAAAAAAGAAAAAATATCTCTTGTTTTTCCTGCTTTACTAGTTTAGTCCAGTTTCAGAGTTGCTGATTCCTGGGCTTTGGTTGTAGTTCCTGTGTACTGTTTCCTTGCCTTATTTGGGGAAGGGAAGCTACCTTGCTTACCAGTGGGAGTGGGAAGCATTGAGCTGCCTTTTGTCCAGTTTTGTGAGGTTTCAGCCAGTAACTAGTAGTTTATTGGTCGTTTTGGGCCAGTTTCTAGCTTTTTCCAGCCCCTGGTATAAAACTTTCAGCTTGTACCTACTCAGCACAGACTCCACGTGGGCCAGCAGAGTAATCCAGGCTGCAGAGAGCTGAATAAGCGACTTTTCTTGATACTAAGTATATTTTTGTTGCTTTCCACATCTGAATACCTAGCAACTGTATTTCGCCTGCCTTTCTGTTACATTGAAGCTGTTTTACTGCATTTAACTTAATATTGCACTTGGAATCCTTGTTTGTTACTATTTGACTGTATTTGTAGCAAATTCTTCTGTGTAAGCTGTAGTAGCTGATTCATAGCATTTATAAGTGTTTGCTGTACCTGTTTCTGCCTGTTTTGTGAAAAAAAAGAAAAAAAGAAAAAATATCTCTTGTTTTTCCTGCTTTACTAGTTTAGTCCAGTTTCAGAGTTGCTGATTCCTGGGCTTTGGTTGTAGTTCCTGTGTACTGTTTCCTTGCCTTATTTGGGGAAGGGAAGCTACCTTGCTTACCAGTGGGAATGGGAAGCATTGAGCTGCCTTTGTCCAGTTTTGTGAGGTTTCAGCCAGTAACTAGTAGTTTATTGGTCGTTTTGGGCCAGTTTCTAGCTTTTTCCAGCCCCTGGTATAAAACACGCTAAACGCTGCTAGCTGATTTAGAGCCGGTTAAGCAGGTTTAAACTATTCGGCTACCTAAAGTCCACTCTTCAAATTTTCCCTTAAAACTACCTTCCTCGAACTATACTACTGATCAAATCAGCGTATCCTATAACTAAAAGATCATCTCTACTTGACTCCAAGTAGACTATTCTCTATCTATTAAACCTAGCACTTGCTCCTACAGTACTTATTACCTTGATACGGCACTCTTGTCATAGATAGTACCCCAAAAGGCAACCCCCATTTCTCGGTCACCCACGCCCCCGAATCTTTTTAAAGTTTTTGTCTACCCTTCTAGCATGTCGAGGATCAGTTGCTAGTGTCCTCTCCTGCTCAGCTGGTGAACCTGGGAATATTGAGGCAATGTTTCAATTGCCTCATGTACACAGACAACCCTCTCCTCCTCCCACAAAACACAAATACATGTGAGAGATGCAACTATACGGCCAAACTGGAGGCTGAGCTCTCTCAACATAGGACTGGCAAGACCAGTCAGGAGGAGAAGGTTACCACACACACTATAGACCCAGTCTCACATAGTACCATTACAACCTCAAATCATACACATAAACACACAAAGACATACTGGGAGGCTCTGATCAAAAATCTACCAAAACAGCAGAGGCCACCAAAGCAGACACCCAAACAACCACCACCTCAGAACACAACACCCGCAACACATAGACCTCACAGTCAGAGTGTCAAACAGTCACAGCCCTTAAGGCCAAACACAATGCCAGACACACTAGTCATTGGTGACTCCATAGTCAGACACACTGATGTCCCGCTCACCAGACTGAGTAAGGAGAAGGTCACAGTAAGCTGCCTGTCGGGCGCTAGAATCCGCCACATAACGCAAGCACTCAGGTCTCTCAACAGCAGGTACAAATATGACTCAGTCATTGTCCACGCTGGTGTAAACGACCTGAGACGACCTCCTTGGACTACATGAAAAGAGACATTGAGGAGCTCTCTGATTATGTAGCCCAGGCAGGTATGACCCTGACCTTGAGCAGTATCCTACCTTCACCAAGAGTGATGCCACAATACAGAGATAAGATGATCAGCTTTAACAATTGGCTTAAACACTGGTGTCATTCAAAGGGGATCCAGTATCTGTCTGCCTGGGATGACATGCTGGACAAGCCACGCTGCTTCGCAAGGGACGGCTTGCACCTGTCACCCTGGGATTCGGATATTGGCAAAGGCTCTTGCCACCCCATAGTGCCTTTTTAGGCAAGGCTCAAATTCTAAACCTACCACCCTAGAACACAAAAAGGAAAAAACTAAGGGTAATGCTGCTCAATGCCAGAAGTCTAAATCTCAAAATGCACGCACTCGAGGCCCTTCTCAGTATGGAGAACATCGATGTCTGTGCTGTGACAGAAACCTGGTTCAAGGCTCCTGAGAGCACCCCAGCACTATCAGGTTTTACCTCATATCATGCGTTCCGCCCCAAAATCCGGACAATACCAAGAAAGGAGGGGGTATCCATATTCATCAAGGACACCCACACCTCAAGACTGGTGGCAACGCACGATGCATCGGAGACCATCCAGGTGCAATTAACCATAGGCAAGACTGCTCTGCAAATTGTAGCATGTTACAGGCCACCCTCACAAACTCAGGAAACTCACATGGCCTTCCTGAAAACACTAGAGGGATAAATGTATCACCAAACACCATCATACTAGGTGACTTCAATTACCCTAATATAGACTGGGAACACTACTCAAGCCCAAACACCCTAGCCCAAAAGTTCCTGGAATTCATAAACTCAAATGCCATGGAACAACTAGTCACCATCCCCACAAGAGGAGATAACATACTTGATCTCATCATCACGAACATGGGAGCACAATGTTCAACACCGAAGTATACCCCTCACTGGTGAGATCAGATCACAAACTAATCTCGCTGGAGGTCCTCATCCCACCCCACCTGAAATAAAAAGACCACAGTAAAGAACTTCTCAAAAGCCGACTTCACACTTCTAAAGACTAGTGTGGTCTCCTTTCAGGCCCCGAGCCGGCGGAAAACAATACTCAAGCCGCTGAATCACTTACAAACGCCTTCTACCAGCACCTGCAGGACTGCATGGATAAGGCAATCCCAAGCAAAACAAAGACTCTTTGTACCAAAGGCAAGCGTCCAGTCTGGTGGACCCCAGCCATAAACAAACTCTACAACAAAAGGAGGAAGCTACTACAAGATAGAGCAAAATCCTTAAAAGGTAAGACACCCTTGATCACTATAAGTAAAAAACTAAGAGCTCTCATAAAATCATCCAAAGCAAATTTCGAGAGAAAAATAGCTAAAGACTCAAAAGACAATCGTAAGGCCTTCTTTAGCTATGTTAGAAACCTAGGAGGAAACTCCTAGATATGCTCAGAACTAGTTCAAAATGATGTGAAGATTACTGATCCTACAGACATTGCCAACATACTGGCTGACAGGTTCAGTGCAAACTTCTCCCCCCCATCCCCCAAAAGGAGAGATATCTATACCAAATGAGTGCAGCCCCCCAAACATCTCCAGCGCCCAAGTGAGAACTGCTCTCTCCAAAGCAAAAAATACAGCATCCATGGGACCCGATGGTGTCCCCGGTTGTGTGCTCCATGAACTCAATGAGGAATTAAACCCACAGCTAGGACAGCTGTTTAATCAAAGTCTTACCTCTGGATACGCACTCCAGGAGTGGCGCACTGCAACTGTGGTCCCACTTCACAAAGGCGGTGCCTCCACAGACCCTGGAAATTACCGGCCCATTAGCTTGACAAGCCTTATCTGCAAAGCCATGGAGAGGATCATAATGGACCTCATAAATAAAGACATAGGGAATTTGCAGACTTTGGATCCAACCCAGTTTGGCTTTGTCAAAGGCAGATCATGCCTTTTAAACTTGGTTGACTTTTTCGAAACAGTCACCAAAGCCATTGATGAGGGAAAGGCAGTCCATACAGCCTACCTTGATCTGGCTAAGGCCTTCGATACAATACCCCACTCGGGTATCATTGAAAAACTCATCAGCTTAAATGTTAACCCATACATCACAAGATGGGTTGCAAACTGGCTGAGTGACAGAACCCACAGGGTCAGAGTTGCTGGCGCCATGTCAGACTCAAAGCCTGTCACAAGTGGTGTCCCACAGGGCTCAGTCCTGGGCCCACTCTTGTTTGGCATCTACTTTTCCGAAGTACAAGCAAACACAGGAGGGTTATGGCTGACAAAGTTTGCAGATGACTGCAAACTGGGCGCCATAGTAGAAAACACATCTGACACAGATATCCTTCAGAAGGGTCTCACAGAAACGGATAACTGGTGCCAGAGCCACGGCCTAAAGTTAAATGCCAAAAAATGCATAGTCATACCCTTCGGGAAAAACAAGGTTACCCCTAGCTACCAAATAGGTGGCAATCCACTGAGCACAGAAGAAGTTATCAGGGACCTGGGGACCCAGGTTGATAGTAGTCTGTTATTCAACACCCATGTAGCTAAAGTAGTTAGGAAGTCCTTCTACATTGCCCACCTTATCATGAAGGGATTCTCATCTAGATCAAGGGAGGTCATAGTCTCCCTTTACTCATCACTCATCAGACCAATGATTGAGTACAATGCCCCATTCGAATGTATCTGACCTGACACTTGCAGCAGCTGGAGAGGCCACAAAAGTTCCTCACCAAAAGGATAAAGGGTCTCAAAATCTGTCCTATGCTGCCCGACTGAAAGAACTCCAGCTCTATTCAGTCGCCACCGCTTGCTCAGAGGTGACCTTTGCCTAACATACAAGGCCATGTCAAACCCAGATTTGATGAATATGCTTCACCTCAAAAATCTAGATCCATCAGAGCCACAAGGGCGGAGACTTAAACCTCGACACGGCTATTAATAGGACGTGCTGGAGGGATAGATTCATCACCCAAAGACTCCCAATGCTGTGGAACAAAATCCCGGTACATGTGAGGCAGAGCACCTCGCTGGCCTTGTTCAAGAGAAATCTTGACCAATGGATGGGAGATCGCAGATATACCCCAGGAATTACCTCAGTGTCACTGCTCGACAGAGGCACAGCAAAATAATGGGTATAGTTCCCCATACTAAAGGGGTGGCGTAAGCCACAAAACGATGGGCTAGGCTTACAAATGCCCTCGGGCAGATAGCCTAGTATGAACCTATGAACCTATGAACCTATAGAAACTGCTCCCAGGTCAAAAATGTAGGTGTCATACTACTTCCACCAATGCCGTTTTTTCTTGATAAAGCCTAAAAATGGAAACTTAAAATACCAGAGGATGAGAATGTTGGGTCTACATTTTTTATACATTAACTTTTTCTCATGTATAACCTGGCAACAGGAATTATGAGAATCATTGAAACCATGAACCCTAGAATCCTGAGATGTTTTCTCGATGAAGTCTCAGACTGATTGAAGAACAAGAAAGGTTCCAGATATAAATGTAGCTTTTCCTTTGTTAGGAATGCCTTTGGAGAGACATATCTAGAAAGCAGTTTAAAAGCACATTCCTACGTGACAGAGTCAATGAGGATTTCTGAACATTTATCTGGAAGCCCAGATTGGCAAAGAATGAAGAAATTCATGTTAAGGACTCCTGACATCTGGAAAAGATCAGTTAATCAGCTAAATAATAAAACGTGAAGATAAGCATCTTTTAGATCTAACATTACCATAAAACTCAGAAGAGGAACGATTGGTAACAGATTCTACAAGGTCAAGATTTTGAATTTTGGTACTTTCACAAACCCGGTGAAAAAGGAAAATTCTACAACTGCTCCCCAGGAAAGCCTGTTCTTTGAAACCAGAACCATTCTTTAGTAAATGCCTTCCCCTTAGTTCTAAAGGCAGGAGCGGCCTTAGGTCAACTAGTGTCCTAAGCAAAAGGGCTCCACGGTGCCCCCACCACACCACCCGGTGCCCCCATCCTGGTCTACCTACACCAAATAAATACTGGAAAATTGCCCCTACTAGAGCGGCACCCTATGTGGCCACCTAATTGGCCTATGCCTAAGGCCGGCTATATCTAAAGGCACTGGTAGTATGACTCCTACAGTAAGCATGTGTTGAAAAACTTGAAGAAACTCAGTTTGGCTTTGCGGAGATCCCTTGAAAGAAGGTATGTGTATCTCATGCCAACTGTAACCCTCCTGGACCAGTAGTAGCACCCAATAGTCTGAGACCATCTGTTGTCAAAGGGAAAAGTTTAGAGATAGTCTATGGGGCAAACTTATTGATGAATACAAGAATAAGTTAAGGGTTCATAGGTAGGTACTAGACTATTGGGCCTAGGACCTATATAAGCCTAGACAAACAGTACCCTGGCTTTTGCCACCCAAGAAAATGTTAGGTATTATTCTTTAGTTTTTTAATGTAGCTGAAGAGGTATTTTTATTTATCCTTAGCTTCAAATATGAACCTACATTCATGGGGTCCTTCAGTAGACCTAATAGCATTTTCAGTGTTTTAGTAAAGTTGAGAAAGTCCTTGATATTAAGATGTTTTGGGCCACTGTATAATTTAAAGAATAAAAAAAATATGTTGGAGGACCATCAAGGAGGCTTGTTTTTGAATTTTTCAATTATTATTTTGTTCTGATTGAGACTGATAGCTCTATACATTTATCTAAATGGGTACAGAACTCCTTCATGAAACTACCTGCTATGTCATTCTTGGAGCTGGTGCTGACATGAGTGAATTTTGAAACCTCATTATAGAATTTGATGAGGTTAGTGCATCTAAAATTCCTTAATCCTGAGATTCTTTGTACCTAGGCATCATTCTTGAAGGATTCCATTTAGTGCCAGTGCCTTGCCTTCATTTATGACATGGAGAGATCCAGCATTTTTCTCTGCATATTCCTCAGGATTTTGCACTACAGGTCATTCACTTCTACTTGGACCACCACCATATAATTACAGCACTTGTGATGTCAGAGATTCTGACATTTGAAAGACAACTCACCATTACCCCCATCTTTGTTCAGGCTAGTCAGCAGACAATCTGAGTCTAATTATAAAACATTTTTATTAGTGCAGTGATTTAGCATAATAGATCTGATATGATTTGACTCTTGGCTATAGGTGTACATTAAGGAAATGAGGTGTTGGATTTATGTTGAAACCTAGACCTTCCTAGATCAAACGGAAGCTTTGTTCACAGTTCTTTTTTGTGAAAAAGTCTTCATATTAATTAAATATTTTCAACTCTCACAGACAACAGTACTTTTACTGAATAAGAGTTCATGAACTGTTTGTATAAGAAAGTTTACTACACTGCCTGAGGATACCAAGTGGTAATAGGTTACCAACAGAAGGCAAAGGAGTAGGCTGACTTTCCATTTCTGTCCACTGATGCAAGGAAATTTAAAGAAATGCAGAGAATAAATTATTGTTAGCTGTATGTGCAAGTTTGATAAGCCTGAGGCTACAAATGACACTGTTACCAGCTCTGTCAGTGTTCAGACTTGTATGACTCTCTCTCTCTCACAAATTCTCACATTCAGCCTGCATTAATAATCTCTGAAGAAGATGTGTATCATTTTTTTAAAAGACAGCAAATTAAGAAAGCCGCTGGTCCAGATGGTGTTTCATCTGCCTGTTTAAAACATGTGCTGATCAACTGGCTCCTGTTTTTACTCTGATTTTTAATACATCATTAGAGCAGTGTGAAGTTCCCTTGGGTTTCAAACAAGCCACAACCATTGCAATGCCTAAAAAAATTCACAGGAGTGAATGACTTCAGGCCTGTTTGACATTAATGGTCATGATGACTTTTCAGAGGCTGTTGTTAGTTCACTTGAAGGATATTACAGCTCCCTCATTGGACCCCCTTCAGTTTGCCTACCGAGAGAACCAGTCAGTGGATGATGCAGTTAATATGGGCCTGCACTATATCTTACATCTTGACAACCCAGTGACATATGCCAGGATTCTGTTTGTGGACTTCAGCTCTGCATTTAATATAATAATTCCAGAACTTCTTCACTTGAAACTTTCCCAGCTTTCCGTTCTGCTTACACCTGTCAATGGACCACCAATTTTCTAACCAATAGGAAACAGCAGGTGAAACTGGGGAAATTTACATCTAGCTATCACATGATCAAAACAGGTGCACCTCAGGGATGTGTGCTCTCCCCACTGCTATTCTCCCTCTACATTAATGACTGCACCTCTAAGGACCCCTCTGTCAAAGTTATTAAATACGCAGTCAGTACTACTATCATCAGGCTCATCAGAAATGGTGATGAGTCTGCATACAGATGGGAGGTTAAGCAGCTGGCCCAGCTGAACACTCTTAAAACTGTGGAGATGACAGTGGACTTTAGGAGTGGTACTACAATATTATCTCCCCTATTTATATTTAATACTGCTGTGTCAGTTGTGGAATCCTTCAAGTTTTGGGGATCTATAATCTCTTGGGACTTGAAGTGGGAGACCAATGTAGGGTCGATCATAAAAAGGCACAACAGCGACTGTACTTTCTGCAATAGCTGAGGAAGTTCAACCTCCCACAGGGACTGTTGATTCAGTTCTGTACAGCAGTCACGGAGTCTGTTCTTATCTCATCCATAACAGTGTGGTTTGGAGCTCTATCTAATCATGACAAAGATAGGTTACATTGAATAGTCAGGTCTGCCAAAATATCATTGGTGCTAGTTTGCCCTCCTTACAGGACCTGTACTATTCCAGAGTCAAGAAAAGGGCAGGGAAAATCATCATCAACCCTTCACATCCAGACCACCATCTTTTTGAACTATTACCATCAACAAGAACTTTTTTTTCTACAGGCCATCAAATTCATAAATGATTAAATCAGCTTATTAGGTTGGGGTATTCTTTCTCCCAAGCCTCCGAGGATTCTGCAGTATTGTTCACATATTGTTAATATTTGTTTGTTTCAGAGTTTATTTCAGTATTTCTTGCACTGAGTTGCACTTTGCAACTTATGTATATTTACTTTTTTGTCTTGTTCTTAATAGTTGCATTTACGTTGTTTGTCTTGTTCTCAATAGTTGTACGGATGTCATTTATGTAATTCATACTTCGAGAGTTGAGTCAAATTCCTTGTATGCATGCATACTTGGCCAGTAAATGTGATTCTAATGTGCCAGTTTAACTAAGCTGGTGACCTAAGGATTGAAACAATAACTAACACAGAATAACTACATTTAGCTAAATGAGATAATTTAAGGAGGAAAGCACACTCTAAGCTATTAAAAGAAGTAAAGATTTGATTTATGGAGCAGGGGCGGCTGTATGAAGATGGCATTGGCTAAGATGGTAACTGTAAACTTCTGATCAGTGAAGAGCAGCCATAGGGTGCTTAGATGACTAGCAAGTCATCCAAGTGCACAGTGCAGCTCACCACATAGCCATACGCAGATGTGGGCACTTGCAAGTTCCACTAGAAACAGTGAGTGGCTAAACAAGGGCTGAGAGAATGAGGAGATACAAGTGCAAATATATGTTAAGATGCCTGCAGCTGCACAATACTAAGCACATACATGTTCTAAACTGAGGTAAAACAGCTACAGAAATGTTAATAGAGCATGCCATCCAATAGCAGCACACCAATATTACACCTAAATACCAAATACAGTCCTAGGACCAGTCTGCTTATTTTCTTCTGCCAACAGACAAAAGTCAGCTACAAACAGTGCAGGCTGCAAACCCCAGTAAAAGATTTTTAGCCTGATGGTCCTAGCTTTAGTCTGATGAGTCAGATCTAGTTTAAGCTTTGCTAGGAGTTGGATGTTTAGATACGTTTTATAGAATAAGAGGGTTTCACTACTGTTTCTTGAACCAGATTTAGCATCTAGAAAATAATTATAAAGTCAGAAATATGGATTGTCTTTTTTGATCCAGGAACCTATAACAACTAGTATGTCAGGGTTATACCGTTTAGTCGACTATCAACTTAGTCTAATTTGTTACCAAGGCTTTGTATATTTATTAAAAGACAAGAGAGTGAGAGACTGGGTGAGACAAGATTTATTTCAATAATGATTTTGAAGAAAAAGGATGGTTGAGAGTTTGTGCAGTCTTTTGGGGAGTTTTATTGCATTTTTTGTGTAGTGAAAAACTTGCATGGCAGCAGACAGGGAGTCTATGTTTTGTGCTTAAGTTGGGTTTTGGCTGGTTGGGTTGTGCCATTGTTTGGGAAGTTGTTGAAGAATACTGTGCTTAAGTGGTTGATGAGGTTGTTTGAATAAGGAATGAAGGACATACATACAAATGTTTCAAGCACGGGCAATAAAGCCCTTATAACTTGCCAATATTCCAAAACACTTGTTCCCATAATAAATGTCCAGGCTGTTCTTAAAAATATCTAAACTAGTACTTGCTTTAATGTAATTTGGTAGCCTGTTCCAAGCATCAGCTACTCTGCCAGAGAACCAATTAGTACACTTCTCATTCCTATAGAATCTTCTACATAGGTTATCTGATTATTCTCTAGTACTTTTTGATAATCCCAACCATTCCCAGAGGAAGTTGTCCCTAAATGCCCTATATACCTGAATAAGATCTCCTCTTAAATATCTGTAAGAGACACTGCACAAGTTCAGATATTTTAGTCTTTCCTAATCACTTAGATTTTCGCATCCATGGATGCCCTTAGTATATTTCCACTGTACTCTTTCCGGTTTATTCATGCTTGTTTTCCTGTAGGGTTTCCATATTGTTATTCCATACTCAAGTTTGGGTCTAATGTAACTAACATAACAAACAATGACTTCATTATGTTTGATTTCCTAGACTTTATAAATCTTTTTATACAACTTACAGTTCTATAACTATTATTAGCCAATTGGTTGATATGATTAGAAAAACTCATAGCTGAATCTACCCATATACCCAGGTCCTTAAATGAGTCTGCAGTTTGAATCACTGTGTGCTGTATTAAATATTAACCTTTCAGTTTATGTCTCCCAAATCTCATATACTTAGTGTTTGATGCATTTATTAACATATTATTCTCCTGTGCCCAAATGGTCAATTTAGTCAAATTATTTTGCAGACATGCCTTATCTGTAACACTTGTAATCAGTTTACCCAATTTCAGGTTGTCAGCATATAGACTGTAGAACACCTCAGATGAAAAAGTAAGGTCTGAAAGATACAATCTAAACAAGTAAGGGCCTAGTACAGAGCCCTATGGGACACCTTGACTGTAACCAAGGATTTCACCTGTCCAGTTGGTGTGTGATACTTGCCATGTCCTATTGTAAGCCAAGCAGCTATTTATCTTAACAGTACATCAATACCTAGTTGTACTAATTTATTAATCAGTGTTTTGTGCATGACCCTGTCAAATGCTGAAGTTAAATCTATATAAATCATATCACAGCACAATTTTTCATTCATAGCTGTTATTATATTGTTATAGGACATCATGTTACAGGTGGTAATAGATCTATTTTCAACATATGCATGCTGATATATGGTTTCAAGTCCCAACCTATCCAGTTCTGACAATAACTTATCCAGTATTACCTTTGCCATTATTTTTAAGGGTCTATATGATTCTGGGTTTGTCCTACTCCCCTTTCCCTTAAATACAGGCTTAATAAGTGCATGTCTCCAATCTTGAGGAATCTCACCATATTTATATGACCTAGTGAATAATAGATGTAATGGCAGTGTAAGCCCTTGCTTAAGTGTTCTCAGGTCATTGCTACTTATTCTGTTCTCCTCCCTGTGCTTTATTTGGATCCAGTTTGCACAGTTCTTTTTCAATACAATCTAATTTGATTCCAGTATCTGGGGTTACCTGAATGTCTCTAGGACAACTCCTTTTGTGGAGCCAAACTGTTTTGCATAAGATTTTGTAAATATATTTATAATCTGTTGTGTTTGAGAATAAATTTTAGAATCTGCACACAGTTTATCAATTTGTGTATCTTTACTCCTTCACATCTTATGTATCTATTAAAAGGTTTCCTATTATGGTCAATATCTTTATATAAATGTTCTTCAAATTTTTCTTGATCTTGTCTAACACTATGCTTAATCTGTTTGCCAGCTCATTTATTTCAGTTTTCAAAGTTGTAATTTGACCTCTCTTCCATTTCTTACATTTTTTGTCTCTCACCTTAATCAGGTATCTTGTTCTTATGGAAATATACCCCTCTGATGTTAAACATTTTTTTTTTTACTTTTTACACTCAAACAATTTCTCTTTCAAAACTTTCCACATAACATCTGCAGTTTTTCCCACTGAACACCTCACGCCAGTTACTTTTATATAGTAACTGTTTTGCTTCCCTGTAATCTGTAATTAACCTTCTGTGCATTGGCTTAGATTTCAATTTGGCAGAATTACCTAGCAACAAATTAATCTTTATGACCCCATGATCACTGCACATCAATGGTGGCAAAACTAGACTTGAAGTTACAGTAATTTTTTGGGAACACAAACATCAAGTATATTCCGTCCCCTGGTAGGTTTTTGTTTCTGAATATACTCTGTGAATAATTTCTTTACTAACATTGCTGAATCAATATTATTCCAGTCTGTTTTTGGTAAATTTAAGTCCCCAGCTAATATTATTCTTCCCTCCTGTGTTTCATGTAAGAAATGTATGAATTCCTCTAGGTCATCTGCACTTGACTTTTGTGGTCTGTACACTCCAACAATTGTTATATGTTCCATGGTTGTCTTTATTGTCACAGTTACACAGTCTATAGTATTGGTGTTATCACTGAACATGTAATAATCACAGGTCTCATAGCTATCTTTAATCCCTATCATAACACCTCCACCTGATTTTTTTGTTAGAATGTCCGTTACAGTAAAAACATTTATACCCTGGCAGAACTGGTTTCCAGTCATTGTTCTTTAACCATGTTTCACAAACTATAACAACATCAATCTTGTGGGAACGTAGCAAATTTTCTAATAAAAAAACTTTATTATTAATGCTCCTACCATTAGCAACCATCAGAGATGCATCAAATGTTGCTATCTGTGAACAGTTACATTATGACCTGGCAAAAATTCTGACAGTGTTTTTCAAATATTGCAAAATATCTGCTGCAAAAATTATCTTCCCTGATCTAGACAAATGCACACCATCCTGTCTGAACACGTGTGCCCAGAAGAAGGCTTGGATGCTCTACACATTTCCATTTTTTAAAACAGGACATTTTTTCCATGTAGGTGTGATATCCAAAAAAATATTTTCATTCACAATGACCTGACTATCCTTTCTATAGGTGATTTGTGAAAAATATGTCCTAACACCAGTACAAGCTATACTATCTAGGAGGGCTGTCAGTCCCCGACTAACATTCAGAGAGTCTTTGTTGGTGACATCATTTGTACCAGCATGAATAAAAACAGATCCATACTTCCTTACATTAAGGCATTCCAAGGCTTGTTTCACATCATCTATTTTTGCTCCTGGCAAGCATAACACTACTCAATGTTCATTATCATCTCTGCAAATATAAATATCAGTTCCTCTAATAACTGTATCTCCAATTACAAGAATATCTTTGCTGACCATCTCTGAAGAATCTTCAGCTTCTAATAGTCATTTCTGCTCTATCAGTTGTTACGAAGGATAGATCTTCATCACTATTAATCTTATTAATTCCACTGTTTTCATTGCGTATTAAATTCTCATCCAACTGGCATTGTAAATTCACAGCTTGAGCCATGTAGTCAACATCTGTCTTTCTCTTGTTTCTTATAGTACTGTTTTTCAATCCTTCCACGTTCAAGTTTTGATTTCTTCCTTTTCACCTGCCCCTTGCTTCTTTTTTCTACCTTTTCCATTGGAAAGGTGATGCCTTTTTCTGTAGACTGAGTTTTCTGATAAACAGATATCTTCATTCCCTGTTACCAGTGTGTTACATAACAAAGCAGAATCCTTTTTACTAGGTATTCTCTTTCCTTTACAGTCATTAGTCAGTTTCTTTTTCTTCCTCATTTGTTGAGAACTTCTTCCTTTCTTTCTTTTTTGTTTCCTTCTAAACAAACTGGATCCTCAGATTGCTGAGTACTTGCATCCACAATTCCATAGTTCTCAGGGGCCTCATCATGTTTCATAGGAGTTGAATTTTCTTTGCAGAAAATAGATGCATCATTTCCTAAATCTGTTCTATTTGTTCTATGCCTAACATTATTTAGTTCATCAGTCCAGTCATTAATATATGATACAACAGTTCTCCAAGCCATGCCAATTGCACATGTGCAATCATCATCATTAAGTCGAGACTTGCTTCTAACAATGGTGAGCAAATCATCCAACTTTTGACACGAGGAACAAAGATCACCAGTGTTATCACTGTTACCTTTAAATATGCATAGCATTTATTACACTGTACAAAATACTTGTGCATTAGTAAATTAGTAAATCGTTAATTGCATACTCATTTAAGGTATCCATACTCAGCTTTAATTGAATAAAATATTGCAAAAGAAAATAATTACACAAAGTCAGTAGCAGTAGAATTCAAAGGAACTTCACTCAGAAACAGCTCCTCGTGGTCCTGCAGAGTGGTCCTAGCAGCAAAGAACTGAGAAAAGCGACTACTTTCCTGATTTAAGTATTTTTTGCTGTTTTTTTACCTAAAATACCTTCTCTTGCTTACTTTGAACAAGCTTAAACTGTTTTTTTAGCTGTTTGTTGCATTATATATTATCTGCACTTAAAGTTACATTTGGTCGACAGTTTGTTTGTTTGTTAAATTTAACTGTTGAGGCTGCCGACTAAAGTGTGCTAGCCTGTGTAACTGATTTATTACTGTTTCCTGCATTTCTGTGCGCTTTCTATCTCAAAAACAAAAAAAAAAAAATCCTTGTTTTCCCGCCTCTCCTCAACTAGTTTAGACCAGTATACAGGCTTTGCTGTATTCTGGGCTGTGGTGTAGTTCCTGTGTTGTCCATTGCCTTACTTGGATAGAAGGAAGTTTCTTTGCTCACCAGTGGGAGTGGGGAGCCTTGAGCAGCCTATCTGTCCCTGAATGAGTGACCTCAGCACAAGAGCTTGTAGTAATTGGTTGTGTTGGACCATTTCTAGCTCTTTTGAAGTTCCCTGTTTAAAATCCGTGTTTGCATGGCTTTGCACGATTGTGCGCATAGCGCAGCACCGGTTAAACTTTTTCTGGCTCCGCCAAGTCTACTCTTCAAATTTTCCCTTAAGAAAGCTCTACTCTTATAATAATCAGTCTACTCGCTTTATTATAAGCCTAGCACTTGTTCTCAAAACCTCTCTTCTAAGTAAGCACTCTCAAACTAAAGTAAGCACTACATCCACCTACCACCCCTGTGAGTACCCACTTCCCTTAAAGGCACAGCACTCCCTTATAATATTCTAGCATGTCAAGTGGTAGATTACTAGCATCCTCTCTGGTTCAGCTGGTTAATCTGGGAATCATGAGACAATGCTACAATTGTCTCATGTACACAGACAACCCTCTCCTCCTCCCAACAAATACATGTGAGAGATGCAACTATATAGCCAAACTGGAGGCTGAACTCTCTCAACTCAGGACTGGCAAGACCAGACAGGAGGAGAAGGTAACCACACACACAGCAAACCCAGTCCCACATAGACCTACCACAACTGCATACCAAACACATAATAACACAAAGACATACTCGGAGGCTCTAACAAAAAACTTACCAAAACAACACAGGCTCCCAAAGCAGACACCCAAAAATCCAGCACCTCAAAACATAACACATGCAACATATATTTCAATAAATCAGTGTGTCAAACAATCACAGTCCTTAAGGCCAAACACCATGCCTGATACACTAGTAATAGGTGACTCTATAGTCAGACACACTGACGTTCCACTTACCAGGCTGAACAAGGAGAGGGTAACGGTGAGCTGCCTATCGGGAGCTAGGATCCGCCACATAACACACGCACTCAGGTCACTCCAAAGCAAGTAGAAATATGACTCCGTCATTGTCCATGCCGGCATGAATGACCTGAGACGTACCTCCCTGGACTACATGAAAAGAGACATAGAGGAGCTCTCTGATTATGTAGCCCAGGCTGGTATGACCCTGACCCTGAGCAGCATCTTGCCCTCACCAAGAATGATGCCACAATACAAAGACAAGATGATCAGCTTTAATAATTGGCTCAAATACTGGTGTCATTCTAGGGGGATCCAATGTCTGTCTGCCCACGCTGCTTCGCAAGGGACGGCTTGCACCTGTCACCACTGGGCTTCCGGATATTGGCTAAGGCTCTTGCCACCCCCATAGTGCCTTTTTAGGCAAGGCTCAAAAGACAAACCCACCTGCTTAGAAAACAAAAATGGAAAAAAAATTAAGGGTAATGCTGCTCAACGCCAGAAGTCTAAATCTCAAGATGCAGGCTCTCGAAGCACTCCTCAGTATGGAGAACATCGATGTATGTGCAGTAACTGAAACCTGGTTCAAGGCTCCTGAGAGCACCTCAGCTCTACCAGGCTATACCTCGTATAATGCTTTTCGGCCCCAAAACTCGGGCCAAACCAAAAAGGGAGGGGGAGTGTCCATATTCATCAAGGACACCCACACCTCCAGGTTAGTGGCAACACATGAAGCATCAGAGACCATCCAGGTGCAACTAACCATAGGCAAAACTGCTATATAACTGATAGCATGTTACAGACCACCCTCTCAATCTCAGGAACCCCATTCAGCCTTCCTGAAGACATTGGAGGATATGAATGTCTTACCAAACACCATCATATTGGGAGACTTCAACTACCCTAACATAGACTGTGTGCATTATTCTAGCCCTAACACCCTACCCCAAAGGTTCCTGGAATTCATAAATTCAAATGCAATGGAACAGCTAGTCACCTCTCCCACAAGGGGAGATAATATACTAGACCTGATACCAAACCAAAGGTTCCTCACTGAGAT
>NC_056734.1:953167370-953176298 GCF_019279795.1 Protopterus annectens | reverse complement strand
AAAAAAAAAAAAAAAAAAAAAAGAAGGGAAGGAGGGGAGGGGATTGGGGAAACCTTTCCCCGGGGGGGCCAAATGTGGGGATCCCCCCCGGGAACCCCATTTTTTAAAAAATTTATGGAAAAAAGGAAAAACCCAAAGCCCCCCTGGGGGGGGAAAAAAACTAAATTTTCCCTTCTTTTTTTCCACTTTTTTTTGCTGCAGTCCTAACTATTGGGTAGAATCCCAAAGCGGAGGAAGGGGAGGCTGGCAAATCATAAAGAAGCAGGAGCTGACAACATGCCTTGCAAAATAGCTGTGGCAAAACCAGCCCTAGACTTAGAGTAGAGAGGAAGGTGATAATGCTTAGAGAAAGTATGCACTGAACTCCAAGTAGCTGCCTCCAAAATATCCTTAGTTGCCACCCCCCTTAGAAATGCTGTTGAAGTGGCAGTAGCCCTAGTGGAATGAGGCCTAATCCCAGCTGGAATCTCCTTGCCATGATGGGAATAACAAAATGCAATGCAAAACCCAATCCACCTAGAAATAGTTTTTTTTGACACAGGCTTGCCCTGCGAACTCAAAGCAAAAGAAACAAACAACTGCTGAGACTGCCTAAAATCCTTAGTCCTGCTTAAATAAAAATGCAATTGCCTGTGTACATCTAAAGTGTGCAAAATCTTTTCCCCTTTATTTTGGGGGGTCTGCATAAAAAGTAGGCAAATGAATAGTTTGGTTTAAAGCCACACTAGAAACCACCTTAGGCATAAAGGAAGGGAAAGGGTTAATGCTAATGATACCCTATCCTTATGGAAAATCAAAAGGGCTCTACTGCCATAAGGGCCTGCAACTCAGACACCCTTCTTGCAGAAGTAATAGCCAACAGAAAAGCAGTCTTCCATGACAAGTATTTCAATTCAGCAGTAGCCGCAGGCTCAAAAAGGGTTTTAGAGTAAGTTTTTTCCCAAAACAAAATTGAGATCCCAAGCAAAAGGGGCTCTACCATTTCTTTTCTGAAATTCTTTGCAATTTTCCTCTAAAGCTGTTTGCCTTTTTTAAAAAAAACCCTTTTCCAATAACTCAGAAAAATATTGAAGAGCCACACTCAAATTAGGCTCAAAAATTCCAAAAACCCCCTTTTCTTACCCCAAAAAAAAAATCTCTTCCATTTTTCTCATTCCCCCTTTCCTTGTTTTTTTGGTCTTCCTAATTCCATAATCACATTTAAAACTTGTTAGGGTTTTTAATGCCTTTTTCCCCAAAAGCCACTGTTAGATGGGGAGTGAAGCTTGAAATTGACAAATGATCCTTTAGATAACAGATGTGGTCCCAAAGGGAAAGGCCATGGAGGGTTCCTTACCCGCTCCCATTTGTTGGGGACCAGTGTTTAAAAATGGAGCTATCAAAATCATCCTTGGCCTTTGTCCCTTTTCTTTTCCCTTTGGGGGAGAGGTGGAAAGGATAACTTTTTCCAACTGAAAGACAGAGCATCCACTTTCCCAAACTGTGTGATGAAACCCCTTTGTGCAAAACTTTCAAACTTGGTTTAGTGGAGAAGGCAGATCTATGTCTGGAGTTCCCCATGACACTGTCAATTTCTGAAAAATAAACCTTTCCCTCTGGGGATCCAATTTTTTCCAGCAAATTTTGGTTCAAAACCCCTTTTTAAGCAGGAGTTCCCTTTTGCTTCCTGAAGAGGTTTTAAAAGGGTTTCCCCCTTTTTTTTGATGTACCACATGACAGTTGTGTTGTCTGTTAGAATCAACACCCCCTGGAAGAAGTAACTCCTTGGATGCTTGTCTAGAATTTTCCTTATTTCTCCACTATGATTACTGTATTGTAATACACAAGCCCTACTAAACTCATCTCCTATTTTGCTATTAACCAAACCCTCTTCTTTTCTCCTTCACTATTAGCTACATTAAATGGTGTGTCTCCATTCCTAATAGCGGCTTATGCTTCCCCATTCTCCCATAACATACCATATTGCATCATCCACCAATTTATAGGGATATCCCCTGTCTAAAAGAACTCCCCACTTTTTAATTCTCTTTTAAATCTTTCTTGGCTGATGTCATCCTAGCCACTCTTATACATTGGCCCCTTACCAAATTCCTTTTCTGCACTATAGGGTGGCTACTTTGGTAATCCAAATAGGAATTGCTAAAAGTCGTTTTCCTGTAGATATTAGACTTAAATACCCCTTCCTCTAATGTTATCAATGTGTCCAAGAAAGGAATGGAATTTTGATTTTGACTAAAGGTGAATTTTATTTCTTCACTACATCCGTTCAAGTACATCTTAAATTTATCTAAATCCACTCCATTACCATTCCATGTAATAAAAATGTCGTCAAGGAAGCGATAATAACATCCGAGGAAGGGTGACCACTCAGAGTTCAAAATATACTCTTCCTCAGCTTGTCAAAACAAATTTGCAAACATGGGGCACAGGCTGCCCCATGGCCCCTTTACTCTTTTGTCTGTAGTACTTCCTTCAAACATAATGTAATTATGGGACAGTACTATATCCATAAACTCCGTAATTAATAACGTTCTCTCCCATGATATACCGCTTTTCTTCCTTATGATATCCTGAAACCTTGTAATTCCCTCTTCTTTAGGAATGCTTGAAAAGAGGTCTACCACATCAATAGTGACCAACCAATTGGCTTTTTTTGCTATTTCAGGTTTTAGCCTCTTTAAAAATCATGAATCTATTATAATTTGTGGGATATTCCTATATATGTGCTTAAGCCAACTATCTATCACTTTTCCAAATGGAAATGTTTTTGAAAAGCTTCCTGATATTATCGGCCTGAAGGGGGGGCTTTTAATATCTTTGTGGACCTTTGGTATCCCTATAATAGTCCCTATAATCGGGTATTCAACTTTCAAGAATTTATAAAGTTCACCATCTATTCTTTCTTCTATTAATAGGTCTTCCAAATCATATCCACCTGATGATATCCCTTATTAACTTCATTTACTGATGTTGTATCGTAATTTCCTGAATTTGTCAATATTTCATTCATTTTGCTTACGTATTCCCCTTTATCATACAGTACAGCACCCCCTCCTTTATCAGGTTTCATGATTCTTAGGGAGAGGTCTGCTTGTATTTCAGATAAACTTCTTTTTCCTCTTCAGTCAAATTGTATCCTGACTTTTATTACCTTTTTTCCTTTCCATATTTATAGATTTCTTCAACAACCATTTTCATTATATGTCTAACAAATTATTCAAGGGGGGGGTAAATGAGCTCTTTGGCCTAAATTCATGGTTTTGTATGCTAGGTTTGTCCTTGAAGAATAGTTTTAAGTTTAATTTCCTTACATATTTTTTTTACCTCAATTATATTTGTCCCTCGTTCAACTTCTCATCCGGTATGTATTTCATACCCTTAGCTAGTAAGGAAAAATGTTGTTTTTTTAACACCCTATTAGTGTAATTGTAGATATGAAATTCATTTCTTTTACTAACTATTTCATTAATTTTAACTATACCATCATTGTTTCTATCCCTAATCCGTATGCTGTCTTTTCCGACTCCCTCTCACTTTTTCCCATCTGTCCCCTGTCCTTAATGGGTCTGTTCTGTTCCAATCCCATTCCTCCCCTAAAAAATAGTCTGCCTTTTCATAGCCATGTCCCTGATGTGATTCCGTATCTTTCCGTCTTGGGTGTACTTCGTCTCTTAACCCTGGTTTACTCGTATTAGTAAAATAACCTCTATTATTAGTGTACTTCTTATGTGGACCATTAAATTTGCTATTATTCGTCCTTTTCTCCCATCGGTATGCAGAACCTTTTTTATATTGCTCTAGGTCTCTTTGCATTTTTTTGCATTTACGTTCATGCTGTTTAACTACCTGTGTCTCTACCCAGGCATACTGTGATTCTAAAATCAATTCACATTCTTCATACATTAAATCATTCTGTATCACATTATTCAGCTCCTCTAATTCAATTAACAGTGCACATATTTTTTTATCGTTACATTTTATAATAAACTTCATGAAAGTAAATCCAAACTGGTCAAACATTTCTGCACATTCATCCTGGACACTGTCGTCTAATTCGACTCCATAGAATCTTAAAAAATCTAAGTCCCATAGGGACTATCCCATCATCCATACATTTTTTTAGATAGCTGTTATCCAGCTGTACACTTTTTAAAATTTTCAATTTCTTTCCAAAGTCATATATTATGTCCCTTAAGATTTTGTCATTCTTTTTTTCAGCGACTGGTACCCTCATATTTGTACTGTTCTTATTTTCACCATCAAAGTCTAAAGCTGCGGTAATAAATGCATTCAAATTATACCGTGCTTTTCTACATGGTTTGTCCAAGACCCTATTCGCCATACCTGTAGAATGTTAATTCGTAGCAAAAGCGTACGTCTTCTTTGGAACTGTTCTCCTCGGTTTAGCCCCGGAAATATTATAATCCAAGGGTGAGTTAAGGACACTCTCATTGCGAATCCGTTGACCAGGTTCAATGTCTCCTTCCCGTGCGTTACCCTGCGAATCAAAACAGGAATTGGTTTCTTTAGATCCACGCTCACCATTCCCTTCGCTACCTGCCTTCCGACCAAATAATGCGGGGTTGATGTCATCACGTCCTTCCTAACGGCTCCAGCGTTGGGTTGTGACATCATTTCTATCAGCCTGGTAAGTTCCCCACGCATGATCGCCATCTCGGACTGCAGACCCCTTATTTCCTCTTGCCTTGGGGAAAAGATGGACGGTAATTCGTCCAACGAATCCATCCCAAACGACCAACTAATACCAATAAAGTGTGAACAGTCAAACTGATGAATAAAAGAAAACTGGATGGAAATAACGGTTCCCAATCAATGATTGTAACACCAGCAACAGCACCAGCACTACGACATAAAGCAAACTCCGTAGTTGACCAAAATGTAAACAGTTTATTATAAAATACAAATTAAAACCATTCGGTTAAGCGCTTTCATCAATTAAGACTTCCTCAGAACAATACTACACCATTAAAACCTTACTTAAATATATACTGCTTTAGTCACATGATAGTTCCATTTATGCCTTAAAGTGCTAGTGCATTACTTAAGTAAACTAATGAAAAAATTTTTATTTACATAAGATACTCTTTTCCTTATATTAATTCAGTTCTTCCTAGAAACTATGCTACATTTCATGTACAATAGTAACAATATACTGAAGACAGAATAAATATACAAGTGTTAAACAGATTTTTACTATGAAGTACACATCTATGTATTGTTATTTATTATATATGTGCTTCTAGTATGGGCTTTATGGAGAGATATTCATTTATCCCTGGGGGGACTGAGGCATTGACGACATCTTTATTACATGGAATGGTAATGGAGTGGATTTAGATAAATTTAAGATGTACTTGAACGGATGTAGTGAAGAAATAAAATTCACCTTTAGTCAAAATCAAAATTCCATTCCTTTCTTGGACACATTGATAACATTAGAGGAAGGGGTATTTAAGTCTAATATCTACAGGAAAATGACTTTTAGCAATTCCTATTTGGACTACCAAAGTAGCCACCCTATAGTGCAGAAAAGGAATTTGGTAAGGGGCCAATGTATAAGAGTGGCTAGGATGACATCAGCCAAGAAAGATTTAAAAAGAGAATTAAAAAAAGTGGGGGAGTTCTTTTTAGACAGGGGATATCCCTATAAATTGGTGGATGATGCAATATGGTATGTTATGGGAGAATGGGGTAGGAAGTATAAGCCGCTATTAGGGAATGGAGACACACCATTTAATGTAGCTAATAGTGAAGGAGAAAAAGAAGAGGGTTTGGTTAATAGCAAAATAGGAGATGAGTTTAGTAGGGCTTGTGTATTACAATACAGTAAGCATAGTGGAGAAATAAGGAAAATTCTAGACAAGCATTGGAACATCACTAGAATCGATGGAGAAATTTCAAAAATAATGGGAGAGAAACCATTATGTATTCAAGAATGGGAACAATATGAAGAAATTATTGGAAAGGAAAATACAAGCATCAGATTATAATATTAAGGGCACGCATAAATGTGGGACATGTAGACAGTGCCAACACATTATAACAGTCCCCAGTATAGAATTAATGGATATCAATAGAACCAAAGTAAGGTTTCAAAAGGGCAATTGTAGATCCAGACATCTGATCTACCTAGCAAAGTGCACAAAGTGCACTGCATTTTATGTTGGAAAAACGACCAGATGTCTGAGAAATAGAATATACGAGCATCTATACTGTATTCAAAGGAAAGATGAAAGAAATGCCCTTTGGAGACACATAAATGAAAATACGGAATGCACAGGGTTTCTTTTTGGTATATTAGAAATAGTTAAAGCAAATCTTAGGGAGATTTAAAAGAAAGTAGGGGAAAAAGAGGTTATTTGGCAAATTAAATTAAATGCCTCAGTCCCCCCAGGGATAAATGAATATCTCTCCATAAAGCCCATACTAGAAGCACATATATAATAAATAACAATACATAGATGTGTGCTTCATAGCAAAAATCTGTTTAACACTTGTATATTTATTCTGTCTTCAGTATATTGTTACTATTGTACATGAAATGTAGCATAATTTCTAGGAAGAACTGAATTAACATAAGGAAAAGAGTATCTTATGTAAATAAAAATTTTTTCATTAGTCTACTTAAGTAATGCACTAGCACTTTAAGGCATAAATGGAACTATCATGTGACTAAAGCAGTATATATTTAAGTAAGGTTTTAATGTTGTAGTATTGTTCTGAGGAAGTCTTAATTGATGAAAGCGCTTAACCGAATGGTTTTAATTTGTATTTTATAATAAACTGTTTACATTTTGGTCAACTACGGAGTTTGCTTTATGTCGTAGTGCTGGTGCTGTTGCTGGTGTTACAATCATTGATTGGGAACCGTTATTTCCATCCAGTTTTCTTTTATTCATCAGTTTGACTGTTCACACTTTATTGGTATTAGTTGGTCGTTTGGGATGGATTCGTTGGACGAATTGCCGTCCATCTTTTCCCCAAGGCAAGAGGAAATAAGGGGTCTGCAGTCCGAGATGGCGATCATGCGTGGGGAACTTACCAGGCTGATAGAAATGATGTCACAACCCAACGCTGGAGCCGTTAGGAAGGACGTGATGACATCAACCTGCACATTTGGTCGGAAAGGAGGTAGCGAAGGGAATGGTGAGCGTGGATCTAAAGAAACCAATTCCTGTTTTGATTCGCAGGGTAACGCACGGGAAGGAGACATTGAACCTGGTCAACGGATTCGCAATGAGAGTGTCCTTAACTCACCCTTGGATTATAATATTTCCGGGGCTAAACCGAGGAGAACAGTTCCAAAGAAGACGTACGCTTTTGCTACGAATGAACATTCTACAGGTATGGCGAATAGGGTCTTGGACAAACCATGTAGAAAAGCACGATATAATTTGAATGCATTTATCACCGCAGCTTTAGACTTTGATGGTGAAAATAAGAACAGTACAAATATGAGGGTACCAGTCGCTGAAAAAAAGAATGACAAAATCTTAAGGGACATAATATATGACTTTGGAAAGAAATTGAAAATTTTAAAAAGTGTACAGCTGGATAACAGCTATCTAAAAAAATGTATGGATGATGGGATAGTCCCTATGGGACTTAGATTTTTTAAGATTCCCATGGGAGTCGAATTAGACGACAGTGTCCAGGATGAATGTGCAGAAATGTTTGACCAGTTTGGATTTACTTTCATGAAGTTTATTATAAAATGTAACGATAAAAAAATATGTGCACTGTTAATTGAATTAGAGGAGCTGAATAATGTGATACAGAATAATTTAATGTATGAAGAATGTGAATTGATTTTAGAATCACAGTATGCCTGGGTAGAGACACAGGTAGTTAAACAGCATGAACGTAAATGCAAAAAAATGCAAAGAGACCTAGAGCAATATAAAAAAGGTTCTGCATACCGATGGGAGAAAAGGACGAATAATAGCAAATTTAATGGTCCACATAAGAAGTACACTAATAATAGAGGTTATTTTACTAATACGAGTAAACCAGGGTTAAGAGACGAAGTACACCCAAGACGGAAAGATACGGAATCACATCAGGGACATGGCTATGAAAAGGCAGACTATTTTTTAGGGGAGGAATGGGATTGGAACAGAACAGACCCATTAAGGACAGGGGACAGATGGGAAAAAGTGAGAGGGAGTCGGAAAAGACAGCATACGGATTAGGGGATAGAAACAATGATGGTATAGTTAAAATTAATGAAATAGTTAGTAAAAGAAATGAATTTCATATCTACAATTACACTAATAGGGTGTTAAAAAAACAACATTTTTCCTTACTAGCTAAGGGTATGAAATACATACCGGATGAGAAGTTGAACGTAGTGGACAACATAATTGAGGTAAAAAAATATGTAAGGAAATTAAACTTAAAACTATTCTTCAAGGACAAACCTAGCATACAAAACCATGAATTTAGGCCAAAGAGCTCATTTACCCCCCCCTTGAATAATTTGTTAGACATATACGAAAAAATGGTTGTTGAAGAAATCTATAAATATGGAAAGGAAAAAGGTAATAAAAAGTCAGGATACAATTTGACTGAAGAGGAAAAAGAAGTTTTACTCGAAATACAAACAGACCTCTCCCTAAGAATCATGAAACCTGACAAAGGAGGGGGTGCTGTACTGTATGACAAAGGGGAATACATAAGTAAAATGAATGAAATATTGACAAATTCAGGAAATTACGATACAACATCAGTAAATGAAGTTAATATGGGATATCATCAGGTGGATATGATTTTGGAAGACCTATTAATAGAAGAAAGAATAGATGGTGAACTTTATAAATTCTTGAAAGTTGAATACCCGATTATAGGGACTATTATAGGGATACCAAAGGTCCACAAAGATATTAAAAGCCCCCCCTTCAGGCCGAT
>NC_056734.1:953154870-953162370 GCF_019279795.1 Protopterus annectens | reverse complement strand
ATGCCGCCATTACCAAATTCGCGTATGAATTGGCACAACTGGTGCCCATCGCCACTCCTGTAGTCTGTTTGTAGAATTTATCTAGGAAAACAAAAATATTGTTCTCCAGAACTGTCTCTAACAGGAGACAAATCAAATCTGCTTCAGTTACAGATATAAATTCACAAATCAATTTCTTTACCATACCTATTCCACTATCATTAGGGATACAGGTAAAAAGGGATACGACATCCATTGTAACCAAACGTACTCCCTCAATGTTGTCATTGTGTATCACATGTTCATATAAATCATCAAGAAACTGTCCTGTGTCTCTTAACACATGGGAGAAGCGTGATAGTACCGACTTCAATTGTTGATCTAAGTAAATGGAGATAGGCTCAGTGAGCCACCCCTCACCTGCCACAATAGGTCTGAATGGTGGTATGGTGTTGTGTTTGTGTATCTTGGGAAGTCCATTGATACAAGGTACTTTGGGGCATTCTACCAACAAATAATCATACATTGCATTTGTCAAAAGGCCTAATGATTTACATTCAGTGAGTGTATTAAACACTGATTGGCATGATTTGTCAACATCAGCTGGACTAACGAGTTGATAAGCATTGCTAGATAGCATACTAAGCATAGACTCTATGTAAAAACTCCTATCTAAAATAACAATGAGTCCACCCTTGTCAGCTGGACGTATGATTATATTATTATTCATCTTCAAGCTGGACAACGCTTCAGTTTCTGTTCTACTTAGATTGTCGCAGAGACTGAAGAAGTTGGATCTATTAGCTTGATACAAGTCATTTTCCACGCTTTTAATAAACAAGTCTAAATTGGGTGGAAGGTGTGGATTAATTAGACTTTTTCTCTTGGGACCACAGTCACTAGTCATATCAGTGTTCTTATATATTAGTTTCAGGTTAACATTTCTGACAAATAACCTGATAGAAATTAAAATGTCACTTACATCAGCATCTGCACAGGGAATGAAGGTTAAACCTTTATTCAAAACTGAGTGCTCCGCTTCAGTTAAAACATGTTGTGAAATGTTCCAGACTAGCGATTCTGTCCCCATTTCGCCTTCTGTGCCTGACCTTGATGGTCCATAGACATATCCCTCCGTTTCACAGTCCTTGCCGGTTCGTATTCCATTGAACGTTTCCTTCCCATACGAATTGGTAAAGGGACATCTGGAAAATCCTGTTGCTCTCCTCCATTAAGTCTATCCAACTGTATTTTCCTCCTTACGACCGTACTTGTTCGAGTTGTCTTGTCTTGATCATTTGCCGATAATGCAGATGGTCCTTCGGCTGGAGTGAAATAAACAGAGGTGATTAGCTTAGGTGTAATACTGCCATCATTCCTCCTAGCTGACGCCATTAGTTCTTCACCCTGCTTCTGTTTGTTCTCAATGTTCTCAGTAGCAGGAGCACATGGCTGTTGTTCATTGTGTTTAACATTATTGACAGCAGTAGTTATTCTATTATTCTCATTTGAAGCTGTCTCCGTTCTTCTTGTAATATTCGATCTATTATCTGATCGGAACTCATTGGAAGATGTGGTTCTTGGCCACATAAAGACGTTGTTGCTCTCGAAGTCCCTTTTGTCCCTCTGCAGTTTTTTTTTCTTTTGGCCTAACAAGGTATTTCCATACCTAGTTACGCGTTCAGTTAGTTCATGTAAATATATCTCTGTAGACTCCACTCCCAAAATGTCAATCAGTTGTTGTTGCTCAGCAATTTTGGTTTTTAGATCATCCTCTTTAGGCTTGAAATAATCTATTATTAGCTGCATATATGCCATGCTTGCCTGAAGGTTAATCTTCTGCCATTTGACAAGTAAATCTGGGAAAGTGTTCCCATATGAGGGCATATTCAATATTCGTAGGCCCCTAGGGATCACTTTACAGAGAAGACTAGCTTCTAAGTGTAGCCGTTGGGCTTGTAGCCGTTTAAACCTAAACAGGTCATTCTCTACATCTCTCCTGAGCTGTCTAGCTTTAATGTCATTGTCCACATTGAGGTCGTCTTCATCCGATAAAGCTAGCTCTTCCGTAGATAACAGGGGATTAGTCGTTTCATTAAACATATTCTTAAGCGAGTTAATGACAAACATTTCTTCCCCCAATTCTGCAAAACAGTTCTCAGCCATACCTTCCATCGTGGAAAAATGTAGACCAAAGAGCAAAACCAGTCCCAAAATTTGTAGAGAAGCAATACCCACTAGAGATGGTAAGGTATGGAATCACAAAACTTGATCTGAATAAATCCGTTGGTATGTCCCTAGTAAAAATTCACTCTATTGACGACAGGAACACAAAATCTTTAATGTACGTAAGCGCTTTCGCGGTAATCCGCTTCCTCAGACGTAACAACAAGTGTCAGTTCCGTGGAACCTAAATACATACAGTTTCATCACTTCCTGGTAAAGCCAAGCAAATTTAAAGGTGTATGGCCACATCATATCAAAAATATCAAAAGTAAAATAGCAATGACAGATTAACAATGTCGCTAAAGCAATATCAGACTTGGTAATACATAGTATGTATATAAACTTACATGAAGCGCTAAAAGTAATAAAAACAAGGACTCGCAACCTTAACAATGCGCTTAAAGCATCCTAAAATAATCTATGCTGTTAAATATATGTGTAGGTCTAAAGATAATAAAAACATGATAGATGCATAAATGTGAAATGCATCATGAATTCAAGAACAGAGCTATAAAAATGTAGCACAATTTAAAAGCACAGTGGATTAAAAAATGCATAGGTAATAGTGCTAGACATACTCAAACATGCGCATAAGCGTCCATGAATAGTCAACTTATGTGCAACGATAATAATGACGTTTATGCACTATTTCAATACAACTTAAACATCAAAGCCACAATTAATAGTCACTAACACATATGCCCACTATCTTCTGACTATATTCAACCAATACAAAAAACCACGATGGAAGGTATGGCTGAGAACTGTTTTGCAGAATTGGGGGAAGAAATGTTTGTCATTAACTCGCTTAAGAATATGTTTAATGAAACGACTAATCCCCTGTTATCTACGGAAGAGCTAGCTTTATCGGATGAAGACAACCTCAATGTAGACAATGACATTAAGGCTAGACAGCTCAGGAGAGATGTCGAGAATGACCTGTTTAGGTTTAAACGGCTACAAGCCCAGCGGCTACACTTAGAAGCTAGTCTTCTCTGTAAAGTGATCCCTAGGGGCCTACGAATATTGAATATGCCCTCATATGGGAACACTTTCCCAGATTTACTTGTCAAATGGCAGAAGATTAACCTTCAGGCAAGCATGGCATATATGCAGCTAATAATAGATTATTTCAAGCCTAAAGAGGATGATCTAAAAACCAAAATTGCTGAGCAACAACAACAACTGATTGACATTTTGGGAGTGGAGTCTACAGAGATATATTTACATGAACTAACTGAACGCGTAACTAGGTATGGAAATACCTTGTTAGGCCAAAAGAAAAAGAAACTGCAGAGGGACAAAAGGGACTTCGAGAGCAACAACGTCTTTATGTGGCCAAGAACCACGTCTTCCAATGAGTTCCGATCAGATAATAGATCGAATATTACAAGAAGAACGGAGACAGCTTCAAATGAGAATAATAGAATAACTACTGCTGTCAATAATGTTAAACACAATGAACAACAGCCATGTGCTCCTGCTACTGAGAACATTGAGAACAAACAGAAGCAGGGTGAAGAACTAATGGAGTCAGCTAGGAGGAATGATGGCAGTATTACACCTAAGCTAATCACCTCTGTTTATTTCACTCCAGCCGAAGGACCATCTGCATTATCGGCAAATGATCAAGACAAGACAACTTGAACAAGTACGGTCGTAAGGAGGAAAATACAGTTGGATAGACTTAATGGAGGAGAGCAACAGGATTTTCCAGATGTCCCTTTACCAATTCGTATGGGAAGGAAACGTTCAATGGAATACGAACCGGCAATGACTGTGAAACGGAGGGATATGTCTATGGACCATCAAGGTCAGGTACAGAAGGCGAAATGGGGACAGAATCGCTAGTCTGGAACATTTCACAACATGTTTTAACTGAAGCGGAGCACTCAGTTTTGAATAAAGGTTTAACCTTCATTCCCTGTGCAGATGCTGATGTAAGTGACATTTTAATTTCTATCAGGTTATTTGTCAGAAATGTTAACCTGAAACTAATATATAAGAACACTGATATGACTAGTGACTGTGGTCCCAAGAGAAAAAGTCTAATTAATCCACACCTTCCACCCAATTTAGACTTGTTTATTAAAAGCGTGGAAAATGACTTGTATCAAGCTAATAGATCCAACTTCTTCAGTCTCTGCGGCAATCTAAGTAGAACAGAAACTGAAGCGTTGTCCAGCTTGAAGATGAATAATAATATAATCATACGTCCAGCTGACAAGGGTGGACTCATTGTTATTTTAGATAGGAGTTTTTACATAGAGTCTATGCTTAGTATGCTATCTAGCAATGCTTATCAACTCGTTAGTCCAGCTGATGTTGACAAATCATGCCAATCAGTGTTTAATACACTCACTGAATGTAAATCATTAGGCCTTTTGACAAATGCAATGTATGATTATTTGTTGGTAGAATGCCCCAAAGTACCTTGTATCAATGGACTTCCCAAGATACACAAACACAACACCATACCACCATTCAGACCTATTGTGGAAGGTGAGGGGTGGCTCACTGAGCCTATCTCCATTTACTTAGATCAACAATTGAAGTCGGTACTATCACGCTTCTCCCATGTGTTAAGAGACACAGGACAGTTTCTTGGTGATTTATATGAACATGTGATACACAATGACAACATTGAGGGAGTACGTTTGGTTACAATGGATGTCGTATCCCTTTTTACCTGTATCCCTAATGATAGTGGAATAGGTATGGTTAAGAAATTGATTTGTGAATTTATATCTGTAACTGAAGCAGATTTGATTTGTCTCCTGTTAGAGACAGTTCTGGAGAACAATATTTTTGTTTTCCTAGATAAATTCTACAAACAGACTACAGGAGTGGCGATGGGCACCAGTTGTGCCAATTCATACGCGAATTTGGTAATGGCGGCATGGGAGAGAGAGGCCATGATCACCTGTCCGCACGTCGTATTTTACCGTCGATTTGTGGACGACCTCTTTCTCCTGTGGACTGGCACTGGTGACTCACTTACTTTATTTTTGAACCATCTTAACAACATGAATGGTTTTTTACGTTTTACGATGGAACACTCACTTGTGTCCATAAATTATTTAGATGTCACTGTGTATAGAGAAGACCATACCTTTAAAACCATGGTATATAGAAAACCATGTTACAGGGCTTCCTTTCTCTCCACAAGTAGTATGCATCATCCCAGGACTTTTGGTAATATAGTGAGAGGTCAAGCCCTAAGAGTTTCCCGTCTTTGCTCAGATGAGAGAATGTTTGAGTTACAATTGGCACATTTAAAGGATAATTTCTGCAATAGAGGATATCCTCGGACAGATATAGAAGCCATATGTACCAATGTAGTTAGGGATAGGAACTCTAGGGGCTATCCATACTTCTCCAACCAGAGAGTATCCTCTCTTAAAGGTGTTCCATGTGACCTTAGGCTCCCTTTGGTTCTTCCATTTGGAAGGAATATCTCTGTTGTACAAAAGGCCATAATGGACAATTGGAATATTATGACAGCTGATGCCGACACAAGAAATGTGGTTGGCAATTGTCCCAGATACACATACACTAATTTAATGAGTCTTAAACAACAGTTATGCTTTCCTAAATTGAGTTCTTTGAGCAATATATCTCCTATAGATTTTGGAACTAAGAAGTGTGGCTCATGTGTTCAATGCATTTACATTGACACATCGAGATTCTTTAGAAACCCCAACGATGGGAAACTATGGGAACTTTGATGCCAATCCTGCTGCAACACAAGAAATCTGGTTTACGCAGCATACTGCAAGGTCTGTTTTGTGTTTTATGTTGGTAAAACCAACAGGTCCTTACGTGAGAGGATTAGGGACCACTATTATTGTTATACAAGGAAAGAGATGCATAGTGCTTTGGCCAAACACATGCTTCTTTATGGCCAAGAACATATCTTCATGTTTCAGACACTACATGTTCAGAGTCCTACCCTAAGGGGTGGGGATCTTGTTACCCTTACTGAGGAATCTGAAATTATGGATTCTTCGGTTATCTGCACATCGGGCAGAGGACTAAATGAATCTGTGCCTCTGAAACCCGTATAAGATCCAGACCTTTAAGATGATTTTTTAAAACTCTAAGCCTTAAAACTTTAAAATATATTGTTTTTATATATAAATCATCTACTTTGTATTGGTTGAATATAGTCAGAAGATAGTGGGCATATGTGTTAGTGACTATTAATTGTGGCTTTGATGTTTAAGTTGTATTGAAATAGTGCATAAATGTCATTATTATCGTTGCACATAAGTTGACTATTCATGGACGCTTCTTATGATGTTTGAGTATGTCTAGCACTATTACCTATGCATTTTTTAATCCACTGTGCTTTTAAATTGTGCCACATTTTTATAGCTCTGTTCTTGAATTCATGATGCATTTCACATTTATGCATCTATCATGCTTTTATTATCTTTAGACCTACACATATATTTAACAGCATAGATTATTTTAGGATGCTTTAAGCGCATTGTTAAGTTCATAGTCCTTGTTTTTATTACTTTTAGCGCTTCATGTAAGTTTATATACATACTATGTATTACCAAGTCTGATATTGCTTTAGCGACATTGTTAATCTGTCATTGCTATTTTATGTTTGATATGATGTGGCCATACACATTTAAATTTGCTTGGCTTTACCAGGAAGTGATGAAACTGTATGTATTTAGGTTCCACGGAACTGACACTTGTTGTTACGTCTGAGGAAGCGGATTACCGCAAAAGCGCTTACGTATATTAAAGATTTTGTGTTCCTGTCGTCAATAGAGTGAATTTTTACTAGGGACATACCAACGGATTTATTCAGATCAAGTTTTGTGATTCCATACCTTACCATCTCTAGTGGGTATTGCTTCTCTACAAATTTTGGGACTGGTTTTGCTCTATATATATATATATATATATATATATATATATATACACACACACACACACACACACACACACACACACACAGATAATATATATACATATATATATATATATATATATATATATATATATATATATATATATATATACACACACACACATATATATATATATATATATATATATATATTAAAGTGCGAACGAAAGCGCTCAAATCAACTATCCTGGAGTCTCTGGCATTTATTTCCATAAAGAAATTTCCACCTCAGAGTCTTACTCTCAGTGGTAAGTGTTTTTTGCAAGCAGTTTAGCAGTTTCAGTAGTGCGCATTTTACCTCAAATATATATATATATAGAAAATTTTAAAAATTTAAAAATATAATTAAAAAATAAAATATTTTA
>NC_056734.1:953133103-953154370 GCF_019279795.1 Protopterus annectens | reverse complement strand
TAATAGAAAATACTGGAAGCTCTATTCTAGTATTCAGTATTCTATTGACTTCCTAAGAGGTGATACATTTATTTATTTTATTTATTTATTGACATTTGTTAACCAGGTTGGTCCTGCTGGGTTTTTGGCCCATTTTCAGTGAAGACCCAAGGAGAAAAGCTCCAATACCCATATATACAGACATAAAAAGGTAACAATTTCAATTGACATATGATGAGATATGAAAAAGAAAAAAGAAAAAAAAATAATAATACAAGAACACTGCAGATACAGGTGAAAACATGCAAACTATTTACATTATGTAAACTATATGTTTACAGTTTGGAGATTCTGTACGTATTTACATGCAGATTAAGGGATCAAATGAGAAGAGTAAAGTTCAGTTTGCAACCCTTAGTTGAGGGATCACATTTTTGAGGTGATTGAGGAAAGTGAGGAGGGGGTAGCCCTTGGAGGGAGAGATAAGGTTAGGTTGGTGCTGTGCTTCACTCATTGGTGCTGTGCAAGGGCAGATTCTGGTGTTGAGCAGATGGAGTTTTAGTTTCTCCTTAAAGTGTGCTGGGTGAATGGTGCAGCTTATTTCATGAGGGAGTTTGTTCCAGTTTTTGGCTGTTCAGTATTTATATAAGAGTTTGCCTACTGCTTTTTTTGGCTGGTAGGTGTTGAGAAGTTGCTGATTAAAGGTACGGAGAGTGCGAGAAGGTGTGTAGATGGAAATGAGTGAAGAGAAGAAGAAGAGCTGGGCAAGATGAAGGTTTGTAGAGAATGAAATGTAGCATTTGTAGTTATGTAAGTAACAAAGTGCCGGGGAATTCTAGCCATTATAGGGATGTGAGAGGTAGACAGTGGTGAGATTTGTAAGGAGAGTATGTTATGAATCTAGCTATCTTATGATAAGTTTGTTGGAGTTTGTTTAAAGTTGTGGCTTGGATATTGGTGAAAATTGGGGCACCATACGGAAGGGAGGGTAGCAGGAAGACTTGAGCAAGGGAGAGCCTAGCATTTGGAGTTAGAAATTTCTTGTTATGATAGAGCAATCCAAGCTTCTGGTTAGTCTTTTTTATACAGTGGAGGAGGAGTATATTAAATTTGAGTTCATCGTCTATGATGACTCCTAAAAGTTTAGTATGAGCATCAGGTTTAATAATTGTGTTATTTGAGGAGGTGATATCGAAGGAAGATTTGTGTTGAGTGTGTGACCGGGGGAGGAATAGTAGGAGTTTGTTTTTTTGGGGGTTAAGGATGAGCAGGTTTTTAGGGAGCCACTGTTCAGTAGATGAGAAAGTATGTTGAGAGAGAGTATGGAGATCAGAGATGTTGTCAGAGATGGAGATGAGGGTAGAATCATCTGTGTATTGGATGCGGAATGATTGTTTGCATGATGTGTGTAGTTCATTAGTGAAGATGTAAAGAGGAGAGGACCTAGGATGGAGCCTTGGGATACTCCTGTTGTGACAGATAGGAATGGAGAAGTGGAGGAGAGCCATTTGACAGACTGCTGCCTGGAGGATAAGTAACTGGAGAACCAGGAAAGGGTAGAAGCAGATAGATTGAGACTATCAAGTTTAGATAGCAGCAGAGGATGGGAGACAGTATCAAAAGCTTTGGAAAGGTCTAGAAAGAGGCATGAGATAAGTTTATTATTATCTAGGGCTTCTGCAATGGTATGGGTAAAGGATAGGTAAGCAGTACTTGTACTATGGTGGGTACAAAAACCGTATTGGGTAGGGGTGAGAAGATTTTGTTGGAGTAGGCATTTTAGCAGTTGTGAGTGGATACATTTTTCAAGTATTTTTAGGGGGGAGATAGGATGGCTATAGGATGGTAATTAGATGGGTCAGTGGAGTTACCCCCTTTGTGTAGGGGAATAGTGAAAAAGAATTTCCAGAGGGTAGATACTGTAGATTCCTGAATGGACCTATTGATTAAGATAGACACTGGGTAAGCTATAGAGTCAGCAGCTAGTTTGAGGAAAGTGGGGGGTAGATTATTTGTAGATGGTGAGCAGGGTTTGAGCTTAAGTAAAAGAGATCAAATATAGGAAGTGGGAACAGGCTGTAGGGAGAAGGGATTATTGTTGGGTGGGTAGGACGGGATGTGTTGAGGAGTAGCATTGCCAATAGTGGGTAAGAGTGACTGAATAGTATCGATAAAGTATTTATTGAGCAAGGTAGCTGTATCTAGAGGGGATGTGTCTGGGTAGGGGGTGGGGTTTGAGGGGCATCCAGGAGAAATAATTCTTTTAATAGTTGACCAGAATTTCTGAGGGTTGGTTTTGCTATCAAGTGGAGTAGAGTTAAAGAAGGACTTTTTGTCAAAATTGGTTTGTTTCTTGGTAATGTTTCTGAGATGTCCATACTTGTGCAGCAGGGATAATTCTTTAGTTTTGGTCCAGGCTTTCCATGTTTTATCTTTTTGAAGCATAAGGGACTTAGTCTTTTTGGAAAGCCAAGGAGCATAGTTAACTTTTATTCGAACCTTTCTAGAGGGAGCGAGGGAGTTGAGGGTATTTATGAAGATACTGTTGAAATTATTTACTGCATCATTTAAGGGGATTTGTTTCAGAAAAGTCCAGTCAGTGGAAGAGAGAATTGTGTTAAATTGAGTTGAGTCAAAGTTAGAGGGTTTGTGGCAGTATCTATAGTGGTTAGATTTGGGAGGTTGAGAGCTGTATCTAAGGACAAGAGTGGGTAGGTGGTCACTTAGTTGATCTGGTAGGGTAGTAGGGTTGTGATATAGCTTAGGGGTGTTGGTGAGTATCCTGTCAATTATAGAGGTAGAAGAGATATTTTTATGGATTTGGGTGGGAGATGTTATTAGTTGATGGCAGCCGTGGAGATTAATACTGTTTTGTGGAGAGTCTGTTTTAAGTTTTATCCAGTCTAGATTGACATCTCCGAAGATAAGCGTTTCATAGGGTATATTGTGAGTGAACCAGGAAAGGATTTTCTCAAGGATTGGCAGGTTGTTTCCAGGAGGGATGTAGATGGAGGCAACAGCTAATTTTTTGTGTGAATTGAGGTGATAGCGATAATGAGTTCAGCTGGTTGGAAGTCAGGGATGGGGCAATAAAATGTCAGAGGTTGAGACTGTTACTGTATAGGCTGGCTACACCACCCCCTTTTTTGTGCAGTCTGTCTGCATGGTAGATGTTGTATCCTGGTGGGAGGATTTCATTGTTAGAGATGTGTGGCTTAAGCCAGGTTTCAGATAGGCAGAGGATGTGAGGGGTTATATGGGCTATCCAGGCATGGAACTCAGTAATTTTGTTTGTTAAGCTTTGAATATTTGGAGAGTAAATGACAAGATGTTTAGATGTGGGTGGTATATGTATGTTAGACTGATGGTGGACAGAGGCAGAAGGAGTAGAGGGGGAGGAAAAGGATAAGGGAGAGGTGTGTTGTGTTGAAGAGGGGGAGGGGCCAGGGTTAGGTTGGATCCCCCCGGATAAAAGTAAGTTATTTCTATATAGGGAGAGTAAAGTGATAGGTAGATCTAATTTGCAGAACTTGTGTTTAGATGCATGGAAAGGAGGAAGCGTTTGAGTCTGGTCGGTTTGTGGATACATGTGTATGGGAGGTTAAATAGGGCTGGGGAGATAGAAAAGAAAGAAGGTGAGGGTAGTGTGTCAAGAGTAAAAGAGGGGGAAGAGTATGGCAGTGGGGAAGGAAGGTGGATGTGGTATGATGTTATGCTAGCTAGAAAAAAGAGAAAAGAGGGGGGGGTGATTAGGTAGTGCATTGTAAATCTGGCTATGGGGGAAGGAGGATGGCTATTAGGAAAGGGAAAGTGAAAGTGTGCTAGAGATTGTAATAGAAGACTTAGAGCAGCGAATGGAGGAAAGTGGTGGGGATAGAAGTGAGACAATTGCAGGTAAGACAGGAAGTTTCTCGTTAGTGGGTGGTGTGGGAGGAAGGGGAGGGAATGGATGGTATAAAGGAAATTGTAATGGGGTGGGTGAGAATGGGGGTAGGGTAGGGGGAGCTAAGTGAGCCCGAGGTGTAGTGAGGGCAGAACGAAGGGCTAATAATACCCAGGATGTAAAATAGCCCAGGAAACAATCAGTAAGGATGAGAGAAAAAAGAAAAGAACTAGCTAGAGAGTGAAAAGATAGAAGGGAAGCAAAGAAAGGACAGACAGACACAAGGATTAAGTACAGATGGCACCTTCAGGAGAATGCTAGCCTCCATTGCACTGGTAGGATTGTATTAGAGGAAAATAACCTGTGTTGGAGAGTTGAAGTTAGCAGGTGTGTGGGGCTTGAAAGAGAAGAGAGGTGTTTACAAGCAGCAAGACTAGAGCAAAGACCATGAGTAGAGGGAAGGAGAGTGGAGAGAAACAGGAGAAAGGCAACAGTGCAGGTAAGATAAAATGAGAGAGACAGCAGGAGATGTAGTCAAGAGTGAGGTATAGGGAACTAAAGTGGGTACAGAAAAGTGAGAGGAGTGGGGGTAGTCATGGAGGAGAAAGATTTGGGGCTGCTGGCATCCTCTCATGCAGCACATGTGTAGAAAACACTGTTTTTGTTATAACACTATTTGGAGACTAACAAGATGATGTAGCTAAGAAGGGCTACTATATCAGGTACTAGTTAGGCACTAGGACACATACTTTATTGGGATTCTGTTATCTTATTTGGTAGCTGCAGGACCGATGGTCATAATTAGCAAGGTTTTTGTTGGGTCCACAATACCGAGTTGCTTTTGTGGCCAGGTAATGTCACAGGATTAATATCCACTAGGGCTATAAGTCCGCTACAGGAGGGGAGTCAGTTGTGAACCATATTCAGGTAAAAGTGTGAGAAAAAAATGCATAATTTCTTGTGTCATAAGGAATCCAGTAGAACAAGACCACATATATCTTCATAAATCAAACATCCCTACAAATACTATGACCAGAAACCTAACTCTAATTAAACAAATAAACCAAGCAAGGTAGACAGATAGATTTATCAAGCAGCACCTACCCCTTCTCTGTAACAAATTTCCTTTCCAAATTAAACAGTGTGAGTCACTATCTTCCTTCAAAAGGGATGTAGATAATTGGATGGGTTTCATAAACTCATCCCTGGTATGACTACTTTTTCAGCCTTGATAAGGGAGTTAAGGCCTAGAGAGGGTACTGGTAAGGTGTTAATGGCATCCCAAACTAGTTGCCTTACATTTTCTATGATTCAGTGATTCTAATGAATGTTCAGACAGTAGATATATAAAAGTCAGATATAAATACCACATACTTTTATTGTAGAGTATCTCTTACAATAACTGTTACTTTTCTGAAGGTCACCTACTACTAATACTGACAAATAATGCATTTTAAATTCCAGCACATCTAGTAATATCCTAAGTTAAGTATGCATGGAAAAACTTTAAAAGTATACAGTATCAAAATGTGTACATATAATGAAGCTGGTGCAGAACCTAAATAGCATTACAAAAGGGAAAGCCATACCTAGACATGATCTTTATATGCCTGGGCTACATGGTTTGTAGACTGGTAGGATGCCTATGTAAGTAGTTATGTACAATGCCCTGGTGAGTGATTCCTAGACATGTAATGTAATATGCAAAGCTGTGAACTGCATCAATGCTGAACTGCAGTCTTGAGCAACAAAAGTCAAGGCACTATAAAACATTGCTCTGCAGAAAGGTGTCTCTGAAGAATGGAGAGTTCTATAGCATTGTCAAGAATTTCAACTTTGTACACAAAGTTACACGTTGCTCTTCCCACAGCACAGATGTCTTTCTTTATGATATGCACAACCTAAATATTTAATAAAATATTTATCTTCTACATAGTCATAATTTAGTACTATAAGTCTTCATTTTGGTAGCTAGATGTAACAAGCATTAGTCATTTTTATCACAGCTATGTTTTCCTTTGTTGCTTACACACAGAGTCATAGATTGTTACTAGCCTAACGACCCAGTGGGCCTTTCTAATCCAAGCCAAGTATTTCTCGAAAGAATAATGATGTTCTGTATATCTACGACATTGAGGGTCAGGCATTTATAAGCCACCTCTGTCCATAAGGGACATAGGTGCCACACCTGGTGAAATTTCCTGTTCCCCATCCACTGGTCTAGGTTGTGCTTAAACTGCTCTGTTCCCACATTTATACAACATTGCCATGTTAATCAGATTTTCATAGTTGCACAATGCTTATTTTTGCCTTCTGCCTTCACAGTATAGTCTTTCCATGATTTGTAGCTGCACTGAGCTTGCATGATCAACTTGTGTTCCCATGGCTTTCCTTTAGTTACAGAGTGCCATTGTGTATCTAGAGATGGATAGACTAGCTCTTCCAAAGTCTCCATAATCTATCAGCCTATCTACCTGTCTATCTATCTATCTATCTATCTATCTATCTATCTATCTATCTATCTATCTGTCTATCTATCCATCCATCTATCCATATTGTGTGTGTGAATTTTGTGTATGGCTGGTATTCATAATCTGAGACTTTGCAAATGTGTAACAGGTATGTGAGAATAGCAGTGCTACATGGATATTCAAATAAGGTTAGTGAATGAATACAGAAAATAAAAGCAATTTTTATAAAAATGCTAAATTTTTGCAAAACTATAAAGTTAATTGTGAATTACTTTACAAAATTGTAAGTTGTCTGTGTCATGGAATATTATGGGCGAGCAATAGCAAAAATATATTATTTTTTTTCCTAAATTTCAAACTAGTGTGAATCAGTGTAGTTCCCTACTTAGGCCACAAGATGGCAGGAGAACATAGGACATAAAAGCTTATATGGCCAATCTCAGTTGTTATAACTTACTCCAGTGATCCTAGTCTGAATAGAATAATTTAGAAATTCCCCAAAACTAAAGGTGGCAAGAAGGAATTTACCTTCTGACATAAAGGTAGAAATGCATACAGCTAAACTAATATTGCACAGCAGAACCAAGCTCCTATGGTTTCACCAATCTCAGCTGTTAGAACCAATTGCAGCGAGTAGAATACATAAGTAATAACCCAAACAAGGTGACAATAAGGAATTACCTTCTGACATAAAGATAAAGAGGCATACAGCTAGTTAAGCTAATGTAATAAAAACTGTAACTTTCAACACAGTACTGATTCCAGGAAACTGCCTTAAAAATAAGTACCTTTAACCTCTAAAAACTAGACAAAGAAGAAGACCCTCCTTGCACTTTTTTGATAGAAATACTAGTCAGAAAGTGCCACATACCTAATCAAATCCCTGTAGCATATCAATATAAAACTGATAGTCTCACGATATGCAACCACGAAGTAGCTCTACCCATCTGCTCACTCCCGCGGGCTCACCCGGCCCCTACCCTGCCCCCATTTCCCACCCGCCCCAGAACTTCTACACTTAAACCCACAAAACCACACCCACAGACAATTTAACCTATCACACTTCAACCCACACAGCCACTCGAACTCCCATATCCCTAGCAACCTAACAGATACCACCCACTTCAACCAACACCTATTTTCATCCTTTGCCTCCTTCCACTTCACCTAACCACTATCCTTAAGTGAAACAAAATGAAGATCTATTTAACTTGACTTCTGTTCACACTCAAAATACTAACTAACCTCACATCAATCCACCATACTAAAGCTGTACCAAACAATAGATATCACTCAACCAACATACACACTATTTCACACACACACTCAAACTTCCCCATTAGTGCAGCACATATATAAAGTACAATAAACAACTACCAACAAATGAACAGTTACTCAAAACATAAAAATAACACATAAAATACAACACACATTACAAATTGCAAAGAAACTGCTCATATCAGGAGACATGCACCCAGACCCAGGGCCAAACAACACCTTGCTCCCACCTAAACATAAATCTGACGTACTTATCATTAACATCAATATAAGAAGTATAATGAGCAAGCTCCCAGACCTACATGCATTCATTAGGCATCACTCCCCAGACATACTAACAGTTACAGAAACCTGGTTAAAACCTCATACTCAAAATGAAGAAATTCTCCCTCCGGGTTATAACATATTAAGGCACGATAGAACAAGTAAAAAAGGAGTAGGAGTAGCCATATTATTTAAACATGCACTCAACATAAAACCCCTCGAAAACCCTATTCCGTCATTTCAAAATGCCGAAACCTTACTCTCAACACTGTTCATAAATAATACCAAAAACATTAACATAATCTGCTGCTACATCCCACCAGGCAATAACTCTCACACCATTCAAGAGAACCTTCAATGGATCTCTGATAAGCTACAACAGGAAACAATTCTGTTAGGTGATCTAAATACAGACTCGTCAGCCTGCAACAATAATACCCCAACAAACCATATAAATCTCTATGGTTTCATGCAGCTCATCTAGAAATCAGCTAGAACAGATAAAAAATCAAATAAGCAATCAATTCTAGACTGGACTCTAGTTAACTGACCTAAAGAAAAATATCCCACAGGATGTCTTCCAGACAGCCTAAGTGACCACCTCCCCACCTTCTTGCTACAAACACACACAAATCCCTGCAACCACATAATCTATAAACAAGTTAGAGATGAAAGGAATCTGAACACAGAGAATCTCAACCATATCCTAAAACACTGTAAATGGGACCCCCTACTAATGTTAAACCTAGACCAAGCAGTGGAATACTTTAATAACACTTTTATCAATTTCCTCAATTTATTAGCACCCATCAGAGGAATCAAAGTAAAAACTAACTATGCCCCATGGTTAAGCAAAAACACAAGAGCCCTTCGAAAAGACAGGGATAAGTCATGGAAAGCATGGAAAAGAGATAGGTCTGACTCATCCAAGCAAAACTACCAAAAACTAAGAAACCAGGAAACAAACAAACCCTACTCGATAAACAAAACTACTTCCTTAATGTCCAAAACAAACACAAGAAAAACCCACAAAAGTTCTGGCATGCCATCAATTCACTACTTAAACCAGGTAAAACAGCCACCCCAATCCTGACCACCAACAACATTGATACAACATTGTTTATTTGGCCATATGCAGTAGATGCTCCGCTTACTATGTAGGTAAAACCAATAGAAAGCTGAGATATAGAATCAGAGAGCATTTATTGAAGATTAGAAACAATGACAACACCAATACACTGGCAAGGCATGTTGACAAGACTGATGCCAGTCACAATTTTAGGTTCCAGGTAATAGAAATGGTGTATGGTAATGAACGAGGTGGTGATATAGTGAATTTAACTGAGACAACAGAGAGTAGGTGGATATGGAGGCTTCGAGCAGACAAGGGGAAGGGGTTGAATGAAAAGGTACCCCTCAAACCCATATAGAAGTCCAGACCATTACATAGGTAAATCTGCTGCTTTGAATTATTGCATAGGACTATATATTGCTTAGTAGGGTAACATTTTGACATGAATCTAATGATGCATTTTTAGCAGGCTTGTCAGCATTGCTTACATAGGGAGTTCTGCTTGATACATTTGTTCTTTTTTGCAATGCACATCAATGATGTTAGTATAATGACTTTTTTAGATTTTTTATGTGTTTTTAAAGATATTGCATATTGGATATACATTTATTATGTTGTGTTTGTAGTTCTTTATTTTTATTGTGTTTATATCTATATGATTATTGTATACAAGTTTGTTTTTAGGTAGTGTGAGTTTAACTAGCATATAGTTGAATGATGACATGTGAAAAGGTTTGGGCATGTCAGTGATTGAGTGGTATTTAAGCAGAGTGCAGTATAGCTGTTATTAGGTCTGAAGGAGTGGTGTTTCAACACCAGGAAAGCACTCAACAATAAAACTACTGTTTGTATATGTAGCCATTGAGGAGTTCTTTGGATGTGTTTGTGGTGAATATTTTTGGAAATTGTGTCCAGAGACTACGTACTACAGACCATTACCTTGTTTGTGTTTGGATATTCAGTTCTTGTTGGTTTGTGGTCGGTAGCAATGGCAGATAGTTCAGTTACCATTGACTTTTTCCTTGTAACAAGCAAGGGGAACTGCTCAAATAGAGTGGGAAATTCTTCTGAGAAAACAGGTGAAACCTTTGCTTCTAAAATGATGGATTTTGTGAAAAGAAAACCAAATTTGTTATTGGAGAATAAGACGGCCGTGAGTAATGAACTGATTAATGATTATAGTGATATAGACTTTGCAGCATTCCTGAGGGAAGTGCACAGAATGGAGGGTTTATTATACAAAGTTAAAAGGATACAGACACAAAGGGCACATCTTGAAGCAAGTTTGAAGAATAAAGTGATACCTAGAGGACTTAGAGTTCTGAAGATGCCCGCCTATGGTGAGCAAAATTTAGAACTCTTATCTAGATGGCAGCAGTTGAATTTGGAAGTAAGCTTTAATTATATGCACTTGCTTCTAGAGTTCAGTGACAAAGAAGAAGATTTGATTTTGCAACAAATTGTCTGCCAGAGGGATAAGTTACTTTGTACTTATCCAAGAAGACTGAGCTCTCCAAAAGTACTTTATTGCAACAAAAACACAGGATACCACCACAACTGACCTAGGTTTCGTCCAAATGACTTCATCAGAGTGTGATGGAATATATATATATATATATATATATATATATATATATATATATATATACACACACACACACGCACACACCCTCTCAAGATTAAATTAAAACCAATTAATCAATTTACCAATTGAATACATCAGTACCCACATATACTAAAAAATGCACCAAATAATACATGGAAATGAAAAACATAGACTAGAATTAAATATAAAAATGATATGACAATGTAAAAAATAAGGAATGAAAACAAAAATGAAAATGATAAATAATGTAGGAAATAAATATGACAGTAGAAAAACAAAAAGAACAAAAAATGTATATATATGTAACTCAATTAAAACAAAATCAGTTCCTATTCTGCTAGGTTAGTATATATGCCAATGTATATACATTTAATATCCAAGAATGTATATATATATGAATGTATTTGTATATGAAAATATATAAAAACACGTGTTATGGAAATGGAAAACATATTATGTTAAATATTATTTGTGACCTTCATATTAAAAATATATACTCTTAAAATAAGCGTCAACCTGTCAGTTGTCTAAGCTTTAATAAGGGTTTTAAAGATACAAATTCATTCAGCCCAGGGTAGTGATAGGCATTTAATATAAGTTGCCATTTCAATTCACAAATATCAAGATAACTATCAATAGCTCTATCCTGTTTATCCTTAACAAGTTGCTGAATGACAAAAAACTTAAAAAAATGATTATTGTAGGCCGTAGTAGGAGTTGCTATGGGGGCGGCCTGCGCCCCCATTTACGCTAATTATGTTATGGCGTATTGGGAGTCCAAGTATGTGTTCAATAGTGAATTTTGTCCCTACATCAAGTTTTACACTAGATATTTGGACGACATTTTTATCATTTGGCAAGGAGAGAGCCTTATATTGGAAGTATCATTTATTGCATATTTAAATCAAACAATTTGGTTTTTGAAATTACTACACATGAGGTTAAGAATGATTGTATATCCTATCTGGGATATCGTTTACTTCTTTGACGCAGCACGGCAAGTAAACACATTTGGTGTCTAACTGATTTACAAGAAGCCCACCTTCTGGAATTGCAGACTATTAAGAGCTTGATAGCTGGCATCCGACCATGTTAAAAAGCCATCATTAAGGGGCAAATGGTCAGAGCTGCCCGCATGGTGAGCGAGGAGGAGGACTTCCAAATGGAATTAAATTTCATGACTCTTAAATTATTTTTAAACAGGGGCTATCCTAAATTTCTATGTGAAGAGATCAGAAGTGAGGTACACAATTTAAAAGGGATGGAGGTTTTTGTACAAAAATTTGTATCCTTAAAAAACAACAATGATCTGTTCATCACATTAGTACAAGTGATTTTGGGGTTAATAATACAAAATTTAAAGAAACATTTCCTGTATGTTTTGACCTACAATGCTGACACTTCAAGTACATTACTAAGCTGATCGAGAAGAATTGGGCAGCCTTTTCTAAACTTAACGAATTCTTCAGAATTAGCTAAGCTTAAACTTAAGTTTATATTTAGGAAGGACAAACTATGAAGGATATTTTTGAATATTGTGCCAGGTCGGACATTAATCCGGCTTGTAAAAATTTGGGTACCACAAATGTGGGAGATGCCTGACCTGAAAGGTACATATTATTAACTACAGGGAAGGAAATGTTTGATTAATCACAAACATATCGAGTTTAAGGGGCATTTTGATCTGCTACTCCAAAAATAAAGTTATTTATGGCATGCTTAAATGCCAGCTGCAATGTACCGATTTTATGGTGGAAAAACATGCAGATGATTCAGGGAGAGAATTAATGAACATCTGTTAGACATAAGACATCAGAAGGTTAAGCAAAATGCATTAGCTAGGACACATTTACGGCCTACAATAATCATTATTTTTAAGTTTTTTGTCAGTTCACAGCAAAATCTTGAGCAAGTGGATAAAATAAGGGGTAGGAGTTATTGATAGTCATCTCTTGATAGTTTTGTGAATTGAAATGGGTACCCAGTGCTTATATTGTAAATGCCTATCACTACTCCTGGGCTGAATTAATTTGTATCTTTAAAACCCTTATTAAAGCTTTCAGACAACTGACAGATTGGACGCTATGGCTTTGGAAGAGTATATATTTTTAATAGTCACAAATAATATTTAACATAATATGTTTTTCCATTCATATGTTTTATATATTTTTCATATACAAATACATTCATATATATACATTCTTGGATATTAAATGTATATACCTTGGCATATATACTAACCTAGCAGAATAGGAACTGCTTTTGTTTTGAGTTACATATATATATACATTTTTTGTTCTTTTTGTTTTCTACTGTCATATTTATTTCCTACATTATTTATCATTTTCATTTTTTGTCTTTCATTCCTTATTTTTTACATTGTCATATCATTTTTATATTTAATTCTAGTCTATGTTTTTCATTTCCATGTATTATTTGGTGCATTTTTTAGTATATGTGGGTACTGATGTATTCAATTGGTAAATTGATTAATTGGTTTTAATTTAGTCTTGAGAGGGTGTGTGTGTGTGTGTGTGTGTGTGTGTGTGTGTATATATATATATTCCATCACACTCTGATGAAGTCATTTGGACGAAACCTAGGTCAGTTGTGGTGGTATCCTGTGTTTTTGTTGCAATAAAGTACTTTTGGAGAGCTCAGTCTTCTTGGATTTCTTGGTTATCGTTGGTTGGTTCGCAGTTTTTACTTTGTACTTATCCTTGCACGTTGGTAGAGGAGAAGATTCAACATATAATGGATTCTGTCCGGTTATTTGAAGAGAGACTCATGAGACAAAAAGCAGGTAAACTACAGAGAGACATTTCCGATTTTAAGGCAGGCCATGTATTTGTGTGGCTGTGGAATCAGATCAATGAGCGTGCTGAACAGTAATCCACCTTAAATAAACAACCATTGACTGGAATCAGTGTCGTACCCGTAGACAACGTGAACATCAGCGAATTCGTTCCTGCTGAGGAGAGATTAGGGGCAAAACGAAAAGCTAATGCTGCTCCAGTGAGCGTTTTGGACATCGGAGAAGCAGGTAATTCGAATAAGAAGGCTTCCCTAGATAGAGGTGGCCAAGTGGAGAGAAATGAGCAATCACCATCTACACAGGAAGCAGTGTTGCAAGTGACAAGATCGCCCAAGGAGAAGCAGATTTTTCTAATGTTGCCCTTTCAGTTGGACAAAGACCCGACTCCCAGGGATGGAAGCAGAAGCTGGATGAGAAGGAAACCATCACAGGATCACCCAGGCCGTATGTAGCAGGATGGCAGGAGGAGAACTTGAAATTGTATTCAGACATTCTATCATTGACTACAACTAGTAGCTTTTTGTCTACAGGATTACAGAGTCCCAGTTTGGGAATTTTAGTTAACAGTCCACAAGGAATGGATGTGAATGGTTGTCAACTAAAATGAACTGCTTGCAGTCCTATGGGAGTACTGGAAGATAATCTTGTTTGGAACATTTCACAGAAAACTTTGACTCATGCTCAGTGTGTACTATTAAACAAAGGACTATCGTTTACACCGTCCAGGAGGACAGAAGTAACAGAAACCTTGTTTAACCTTAAAATGTTTAGTAGGAATGTGTTGTTAAAGATTATGTTTAAAGATGAAGGGGAGGTTGCACATGAGTTTAGGAAACCGAGTATTTTTATACCACCCACTAATACAACGGTTGAGGCTTTCTCACTGTTATGTGAAGCAGAGTTATTTGACAGGCTTAACAGACAGAGAAAGGGAGGATTTTTTAATATGAGCAAGTCAGATGAGGAAGCTCTAATTAAATTACAACAGGATGCTGAGATTGTTATCAAACCAGCAGACAAGGGGGGCCCAATAGTAATCATGGATGTTGATTATTATAATAATACCATGTATCAAATGTTATCTGATCACAATGTGTACAATGAGATTAGTTTCACTGAAGAAAGGAAATTGATCACCAAGATAGAACAACTTTTTTATGATATGATGTTAGAACATATTATTAATTTAGATTTATATGATTATTTTAAGTAGAGAAACCTATGGTACCGGTGATAAATGGTTTACCTAAGGTTCATAAAAATGCAGCTTACCCCCATTGAGGCCTATAGTCTCTGGGACAAATTGGATTACTGAGTCCAGCTCTATTTATGTAGAGAATAAGTTGAGACCAGTGGTTAACAAAAATCTGAACATCCTTAGAGATTCCAAACAGTTTTTGGGAGATCTGTTTAAATTCAACAAAACTGTCCCATTAATGCAGGGTAAAGTGATTTTTGTCACTTTAGACGTAAAGTCTTTGTTTACATGTATCCCCAATGGACAGGGTGTTGAAATGCTGTGAGATTATTTACTTGTTGTTCGGACCTATGATGGGAGGCAAGTTGATTCACTTACCCAGCTGATGTCAATTATTTTGGACAACAATGTATTGAAGTTTCAGCATAAGATATACTTGCAAAAAGAGGGCGTAGCTATGGACACATCTTGTGCCAATGGCTATGCCAACTTAGTAATGGCTAGTTGGGAGAAACAGTTTGTATTGTTGAACAGTATATGGAGTCAGATCACCTTCTACAAATGCTTTGTAGATGACCTCTTCACATTATGGAATGGTGATTTAACAGGATTGAACAATTTTTGTGAATATATTAATAGCACCACAAGTTTTCTTGAATTTGAGGTCAGTTTTTCACATGATGAAATGAATTTCCTTGATGCATGTGTATATTGGGATGATAAAGGGATACTTTCCACCAAGATACAAAGCAAAGAATGTCACAGGAATCATCTTTTGCATAGGAGTAGCATGCATCCCCACCATGTTTTTAGTAATGTGGTCAATGGACAGGCATTAAGAACATCAAGGTTGACTACAGAAGAAGGGAGATTCAACACTGAGATCAAGACATTAGAAGAGAGGTTTGTTAACATTTGATATAACAAGGCAGAAGTTTCTGAAGTAATTTGTAACGTTGGGGAGCATAGGAGCGATAGAGGGAAACCTTATTTCTCTGAGAGGGAGGTAGTCAGCAATGTTGAGCATGTGATGGGTGGAAAATTCAAGAAGAGACATGTGAGAGTGCCAGTTGAATATTCCAGTGATGTCAGATTTGTTACTGATGTCATTCAGAAATATTGGCCAATGCACTCACAGGATCCTCAGATAGAACACATAGTGGGTGATAGACCATCGTTTTTATACAAAAATAAGAAATCTTTGAAACAAATGGTGTGCCATTCCAAGGGTAACAAGAGTTCCAGCATCATGACAAGTTGGGGATGGTCCCATGTTTAAATTGTAATCAGTGTCAATATATAGACAGAAGTAATGTATTTTCACATCCTGACCTTAGGAGAGACTTTTCCTTCAAGGTAAAGGCAAACTGCAATAGCATCAACATTGTTTATTTGGTTGTATGCAGTAGATGCTCCGCTTACTATGTAGGTAAAACCAATAGAAAGCTGAGATATAGAATCAGAGAGCATTTATTGAAAATTAGAAACAATGACAACACCAATGCACTGGCAAGGCACATTGACAAGACTGATGCCAGTCACAATTTTAGGTTCCAGGTAATAGAAATGGTGTATGGTAATGAACGAGGTGGTGATATAGTGAATTTGACTGAGACAACAGAGAGTAGGTGGATATTGAGGCTTCGAGCAGACAAGGGGAGGGGGTTGAATGAAAAGGTACCCCTCAAACCCATATTGAAGTCCAGACCTTTACATAGGTAAACCTGCTGCTTTGAATTATTGCATAGGACTATATATTGCTTAGTAGGGTAACATTTTGACATGAATCTAATGTTGCATTTTTTTAGCAGGCTTGTCAGCATTGCTTACATAGGGAGTTCTGCTTGATACATTTGTTCTTTTTTGCAATGCACATCCATGACGTTAGTATAATGACTTTTTTACATTTTTTATGTGTTTTTAAAGATGTTGCATATTGGATATGTATTTATTATGATGTGTTTGTAGTTCTTTATTTTTATTGTGTTTATATCTATATGATTATTGTATACAATTTTGTTTTTAGGTAATGTGAGTTTAACTAGCATATAGTTGAATGATGACATGTGAAAAGGTTTGGGTGTGTCAGTGATTGAGTGGTATTTAAGCAGAGTGCAGTATAGCTGCTATTAGGTCTGAAGAAGTGGTGTTTCTACACCACAAAAGCGCTCACCAATAAAACTACTGTTTTTATATGCAGCCGTTGAGGAGTTCTTTGGATGTGTTTGTGGCGAATATTTTTGGAAATTGTGTCCAGAGACTACGTACTACTGACCATTACCTTGTTTGTGTTTGAACATTGATACAGACATTGCCTCCCAATTTAACCTCTACTTCACTAAATCCATCTTAACCCTGTCTACGCAACTCTCCAACAACAACCAGCCACACACCCCAAAACAACCCACTAACAATACCCCATCCTTTACCTTCTCACCTGTTCCTACCACCACAATCAAAAAACTGCTACAAAAACTTAAACCTACCACTCTTGCTGCAGACAACCTACCAGCAAACTTCCTAAAAATAGCAGCTGATGCACTATCCTACCCTGTTTCAATTCTCATTAATCACTCCATTCAGGAATCCTACACCCCAAAGGTATGGACAGTATCATACATTCTCCCCTTCATAAAGGTGGAAACTCTTATGACTTTTCTAACTATCGCCCCACAGCCATCTTACCCCACTTATCCAAAATACTGGAAAGATGTATACACTCTCAAGTGATGCAGTTCCTACACTCTAACAATCTCCTCTCCCCCACACACCACGGTTTCTGACAACACCACAGCACCATTACTGCTCTCCTCTTCTTCACCAACACAATTAACCAAAGCAGAAATAACAACAACTATGTCTCAACAATATTCTTAGATCTTTCTAAGGCATTTGACATGGTATCCCACCCCTTACTTCTTGACTCACTAACCTCCCTAGCCTTTATCCCACCTACCATAGCATGGTTTAAAGCTATTTAACAGACAGACAACAGTCTGTACAATGGCAAAACAAACTATCTTCCCTACTTCCAAACGCTGTAGGAGTCCCACAAGGTTCAATATTAGGACCATTACTTTTCACCATATTTACTAACAACCTTCATAGTTCCTCCCAACATGCCACTTTAATACAATATGCAGATGACTCTATTCTCATCTGTTCGTCACCATCTCTCACTACCCTGCAAAAACTTACCCAGGAATCCTTTACCTCAGTAGAAAGCTGGATCACCCAGATAGAACTCTTATTCATTCCCAATAAGACCAAACTACTCATATTTGCCCTTAACAAAACTAAAACCACCCAACTGCCATTCACAATCACATCCAAAAATGGCACTAACATCTTCCCCACCAAAAACACCAAACTACTAAGAGTTACAATTGACAACAAACTGCTATTTGACACCCATACATCACAAACAATCAAAAAAGTACATAAAAAATGGGTACCCTATACAGACATAAAAAATTCCTATCTGATCAGGCACGTATCACCCTCTCCCAAACTCGTCTACTCTCTACACTCCTGTATGCCGCACCTATTCTTACCCACCCTAGAAAGCAAAACCTAGAAAAACTTGAGTCATGCTACAATAAAATTGACAGATTTGCCAATTGTTCCTTCAAAACCCATCATTGTCAGGCACTACGTGAACTTAAATGGTTAGAACTCCCCCAACTAATTCACTATCAACAACTGATAATTGCCGACAATATCGTAAAACATCCTGACAAAACTCAAAAACAACGAAGTACAGGTCACCACTGAATCTGTTCTTAAAAATTCTTCTTTAATAAAAGTAAGCGCTTTCGGAACAGTCCTTCATCAGACATAGTTAAACATATCTAAAACAGCCATTTTTAAAATACAATTAATCCAATCATTTACTCTTAAACACCCGCCTTTTTTGTAATACTGGTTTGATAGGTAAGACATCATTAAGCCCAGGTGGTCTATGAGCTCTAAGGTCCACAATCCATTTGGATTCACAGGCTAATTGCTGTTCTATGCTGAATATCACCCCCCTGTCACTAGCTGGCAATGTTAACAATACATCTAAACTTGAAAGTATGTGTGGGGTGCTGGTTTCCCTGCATATGCCTAAATAAGGCATTACCCTCTTGTCCTGTTCTTACATTTTACTAATATGTTGTAAATACGGACTTTCAACATGTTGTTAGTCATCCCCACATAAAAACAATCACATTGTTCTAAGTAACAATTGGCCATATACACTAGATGTTTAGTCTTGCAAGTTGCCCTCCCTTTAGCTTGAAAATGTTTTGTCTCATGTAAGAGGCATTGTTGATATTCAACATCACTGTTGATGTACTTTGCATGCCTTGCAGTTGCCACAGGGGTGTGCCTGTTCTAAAATTCAGATATGTGTCTCCTATCTAGACATGTACCTCTTGCAAGTAGTTGTGGCATAGATAGGTCCTTGAAGGTTATTGTTCCTTCCTATAATCTAAAATATAAGGACGTTTCAAAGCTTGTCAATGTCTTTGAAACCAAGGCCATTTCTTAGCAATTGTTCCGAATTATTTTGGACTTTATCAGCACATATGTCTTTGATATTACTACTACCATATGTGAAAGAAGTGTAGGTATGATCGATTCCTATTACTATCTGAAACAGTATTCCTATTCCTATCCTTAACAGGTCTTTGCATCCATGGTTTGTTCTTCATCTTTCTATGTATTATATTGTTGTTTACTGCATTTACTAACCAAATCTTAATCCTATAACCCCTTTCCGCATAAGATGTTGACTCGGCTGGAATAATTCCTCGCTTCACAACTAACATCTTCTGAGAATTGGCCAAAATTCCTTCTAGATGGTCCTACCCACTTGGCTCTTTTGCAAACAATATTGGGAAAGGTATATCTAGGGTGCATACTATCATAAGACAACAGTGTATTCCACCGCTTCCTAGCAGCAACAGTTTAGAGAGGTAAATCCATGATAAACATCTAGAAACTCAATCTGAGTAAAGGAGGTTTTGGAGCTAAACGCTGCCATCAAAGTGGTAGTGGTATGCAAAAAACAAAAGCTCTCAAAGGAAGATGGGTCCCTCCCACAAAATAAAAACATCATCCACCAAAATCTGGACATACAGGGCTATATATTTACTCCCATACTGGGTTTTGAAGGATTTCCTCAGTTTCCCATTTTGGGACAAAACCAGATTTGCATATGTGTTTGCGGCACAGGTGCCCATGGCGCACCCCCCTGTGTTTATCATGTAGTAATTTTGCAGGTCCAATAAAAAACATTATTTATTGCAAAACCAAGATAATAAATCTTCCACTACCTGTCGCCATGTTCGTTGCGTTCTAACCGCGCACTTTGGTTACATTTTCACCTACTACTGCGCGTTATCCCATATTGATGTTCTATGACTATAAATAAACTATTGGCATCCAAGTTGCCTTATCAAATATAGATTTCCATTCCGTTTGGTAACTTCAGCTAACACCTTTAAAAATTGTATCTGTGTCACTGAAAGTATATATTAGTGTAACTAGTCTAAAATTAAGGTTCAATGTGAATTCCTTTAGCCCTTCTTGAGTATGTTATAAAGTGACCCACCCCTTCACTGCAAAACAATGGGTCTGAGTGGTGGGTCTATCAGTGACTTATGTATCTTGGGATTAGCCTTGAAAATAGGCGTCACTGGTTTGTCTATCTTTAAGAACTCATAAACTTCTTGTTCTATCAAACTCCTTTCTAATAAGTGGTAGAGCTGACTATGTACATTGTCTATAATCATTCTAATTTGTAGTGGGTTGATGGGTTCATAAGCACCATCTGATATCAATGTTTCTTTCAATTTATTTTCATACCAATGTGTGTCTAACAAAACTCCATCTCTAAACATACTAACCAGGTACACCGCAAATCACCCACTCCGCTCCTCAGACAAAACACTCCTCTGTATCAAAAAAGCTAATAACTCTGCAGGAAAAGTTCTTTTCTCCCACAACATTGCCAGAAATTGGAACAACCTCCCTATCTCCCTTACCTCAGCTTCTTCAGCTCTACTGTTCAAAAACCATCTAAAGACACACCTATTAAATTCCTGGTTGTGCCCATACATCACTTAATGAACATGTTCAAAACAGCTTATTACTTTTTAGATACAATCTCCTATGTTACCATGCACTCAGGAACTCACTCTACATCGATAAAATAGGCAGTTCCTGTTGTTTCTGTAACTAGTTTCAGGAACTATCACTGCTAGTAATTTCCCTACTCTTTGAGTCAATTTTCTCTAACTCTTGTCTTCATATCAGTAAATGTACAAATGACCTGCTACCTGCTATTTTTTTCTGTTTTCTTTGTAATATTTACAAAGCATGCTTCATCCTTATTTTTAAATGTAAGAAATGTACAAACATGTTGATTCTAATTGTAAGTTGTGGTACAGTTTTTGTGGCCTTGTAAAATAATACCTTTATAATCATTGTTAAATATTCTACATAAGCCTTGTAGAGCTTTTTCTCTTGGCTATTGCTGTTTAAGAATTGGAGCTTTTCTCCCCAGGCCTCCGCTGTAAATGGACACATGTCCAGTCGGATTATCCTGGTTATCAAATGTAAAATAAAATAAATAAATAAATAAATATTTAACACATTTTTTATTTTTGATATATATATATATATATATATATATATATATATATAGAGAAAAA